>NC_080378.1:51680513-51980513 GCF_014773155.1 Arachis stenosperma | reverse complement strand
TTACAAACCAGAGTTAAATGTCAAAAATAGGTTACAAACTGGCGTTTAACTCCAAGAATAGCCTATGCTCATGAAATCTTCAATGCTCAGCCCCAGCACACACCAAGTGGGCCTCAAAAGTGGATTTCTGCACTATCTATCTTAGTTTACTCATTTTCTGTAAACCTAGGTTACTAGTTGAGTATAAAAACTACTTTTAGAGATTTATTTTGTTCCTCATGACATTTTACATCTGAATTTGTATCTTCTACGGCATGAGTCTCTAAACCCCATGGTTGAGGGTGAGGAGCTCTGCTGTGTCTCGATGAATTAATGCAATTATTTCTGTTTTCTATTCAATCACGCTTGTTTCTATTCGAAGATATCCATTCACACTTCAACATGATGAATGTGATGATCCGTGACACTCATCACAATTCTCAACCTATGAACGCGTGTCTGACAACCACTTCCATTTTATCTTAGATTGAATGTATGTCTCTTGGATTCCTGGCTCACAAGTTTGACTGCCTCTCCTGACAACAGAGCATTCAAATCCATGAGATTAGAGTCTTCGTGGTATAAGCTAGAATCAATTGGTAGCATTCTTAAGATCTGAGAAGTCTAAACTTTGTCTGTGGTATTCCGAGTAGGATCCGGGAAGGGATGACTGTGACGAGCTTCAAACTCATGAATGCTGGGCGTGGTGACAGACGCAAAAGGATCAATGGATCCTATTCCAACATTAGTGAGAACCAACAGATGACTAGCCATGTACATGGACCATTTTTACTGAGAGGATGGCTGGTAGCCGTTGACAACGGTAATCCACCAACATACAGCTTGCCTTGGAGGGAGACCTACGTGCGTAAAGAAAAAGACAGTAAGAAAGTAGAAATTCAAAGGACAGAGCATCTCCAAAACTCCAATCCATTCTCCATTACTGCGTAACAAGTATTCATCTCATGCTCTTTCACTTTTCATAATTAAAACTAAGAACCACTATTGATATCCTGACTAAGAATAATAAGATAACCATAGCTTGCTTCAAGCCGGCAATCTCCGTGGGATCGACCCTTAGTCACGTAAGGTATTACTTGGACGACCCAGTGCACTTGCTAGTTGTGCGGAATTACATAGTGTGAGTGTAATTTTCGTGCACTAGTTATATTGATGGCCGTGCACTCTCTCTTTGGATTCTCTTCTGCATTGATTGGGAGAGTACTAGGAGGAGTTTCAGTAACTCTTTTACTCAGCTGACCCACTTGTGCCTCCAAATTTCTAATGGAGGACCTTGTTTCAGTCATAAAACTGAGAATGGCCTTAGATAGATCAGAGACTATGTTTGCTAAGCCAGAGAGACTCTGCTCGGAGTTCTCTGTTTGTTGCTGAGAAGAAGATGGAAAAGGCTTGCTATTGCCAAACCTATTTCTCCCACCATTATTATTATTGAAGCCTTGTTAAGGCTTCTGTTGATCCTTCAATGAGAAATTTAGATGATTTCTCCATAAAGGATTATAGGTGTTTCCATAGGGTTCTCCCATGTAATTCACCTCTTCCATTGCAGGATTCTCAGGGTCATAAGCTTCTCCTTCCGAGGAAGCTTCTTTAGTACTACCGAATGCAGCTTGCAATCCAGTCAGATTCTGGAAAATTATATTAACTTGCTGAGTCAATATTTTGTTCTGAACTAATATGGCATTCGGAGTATCAACCTCAAGAACTCCTTTCTTCTGAGTCATCCCATTACTCACAGGATTTCTTTCAGAAGTGTACATAAACTGGTTATTTGCAACCACTTCAATGAGTTCTTGAGCTTCTGCAGGGGTTCTTTTCAGATCAAGAGATCCAACAGAAGAGTGGTCCAATGACATCTTGGACAATTCAGACAGACTATCATAAAATATATCCAAGATGCTCCATTCTGAATGCATGTCAGAAGGACACCTTCTGGTCAATTGCTTGTATCTTTCCCAAGCTTCATAGAGGGATTCACCTTCTTTTTGTATGAAGGTTTGGACGTCCACTCTAAGCTTGCTCAGCTTTTGAGGTGGAAAAAATTTGGCCAAGAAAGCAGTGACCAACTTATCCCAAGAATTCAGGCTTTCTCTAGGTTGTGAGTCCAACCATGTCCTAGCTTTGTCTCTTACAGTAAAGGGGAAAAGCATAAGTTTGTAGACCTCAGGATCAACCCTATTGGTCTTAACAGTATCACAGATCTGCAAGAATCAGCTAAGAACTGATGAGGATCTTCGATGGAAGTCCATGAAACTTGCAATTATGCTGCATTAGAGAAACTAATTGAGACTTAAGCTTAAAGTTGTTTGCTCCAATGGCAGGAATTGAGATGCTTCTTCCATAGAAGTTGGAAGTTGGTGCAGTATAGTCACCAAGCATCTTCCTTGCATCTCTAGCATTGTTGTTGGGTTCGGCTGCCATGTCTGCTTCTTTTTCGAGATTTTCTGTAAGGTCCTCTCCAGAGTGTTGTGCTTTAGCTTCCTCTTCAGAGTTCTTTCAGGTTCAGGATCAGCTTCAACAAGAATGTCCTTATCCTTGTTCCTACTCATATGAAAAAGAAGAGAACAAAAGGAGTAGTGGAATCCTCTATGTCACAGTATAGAGATTCTTTTATGTGAGTATAAGAATAGAAGAATAGAAGAATAGAAGAAAGAAGAGATGAGTAATTCGAACAGAGAGAAGAGAGAGGGGTTCGAATTATGAGTAGAAGAGAAGTGTTAGCAAATAAGTAGAAAGAGATTAGAGAGAGAGTATTCGAATTTTAAAAGAGAGAAAAGAAAAATATTTTTATTTTTATTTAATTAATTAAGTTAGTTTCGAAAATTTGAAAAAGAAATAGAAGAAAATTAAAAACTAAAATAATTAGTTAATTAAAAAGATTTTTGAAAAAGTGTTTAGTGATTTTCGAAAATTAGAAGTGAAAAAAATAGTTAGGTGGTTTTGAAAAAGATAAGAAATAGTAAGCTCCTTTAAAATTAAAACAAACAAGTCAAGTAGTTAGTTGAAAAAGATTTGAAAATACTTTTGAAAAGATAAGAAGTTAGAAAAGGATTTTGAAATTAAAATTTAAAAAGATATTATTGAAATTTATTTCGAAAAATAATTGAAAAAGAAATTAAAAATAGATTTTTAAAATTAAAGTTAATGACTTAACTAACAAGAAACTAAAAGATATGATTCTAGAATTCAAAGATTGAACCTTTCTTAACAAGAAAGTAACAAACTTGAAATTTTTGAATCAAAACATTAATTGGTAGCAAGGATTTTCGAAAATATGAAATAGAATTAAGAAAAAGATTTTGAAAAATTAGTTTGAAAATTTTCAAAAAAAAATTGAAAGATGAACGTTTAAAATATGTTTGATGCAAAACGTTATGAATTAAAACATGAAAAATTGAAAAAAATTCAAATTGGAAACAAAATTACCTCCCTTGTGTCATTCTGGCGTTAAACGCCCAGAATGAGATCTATTCTGGCGTTTAACGCCCACTCGAATGCCTCTTTGGGCGTTTAACGCACAGCCAGTTACCCTGGCTGGCGTTAAACGCCAGGAATCCTTCTTTACTGGGAGTTTTTCTGAACGCCCAGAATGCTGCCATTTCTGGCGTTAAATACCCAAAATGCTGCCCATTTTGGCGTTTAACGCCCAGAATGATACCTTTACTGGCGTTAAACACCCAGAATGATAGCCATTCTGGCGTTTAACGCCCAAAATGCCTCTTTACTGGCGTTTTAACGCCAGTAAGCTCTTTTTCTCTGTGATTCCTCCGCTTTTTGTTCTGATCCTTCATTTCTCTGTATTATTTACTGAAAATATAGATATATATATATATATATATTTTTTTTTTTAATTTAAAATTTTGACTTGACTAACAAGAAACAACTAAATTTTAAAAATTTTTGACAAAGTCAACTCAAAATTTCGAAAATTATGAGAAGAAAAAGGAAAAGATATTTTTTTACTTTTGAATTTTGAATGAAGAGAGAGGAAAACAACAAAATGAACAAAACATAAAACTTTAAGATCAAAACAAACAATGCATGCAAGAACACTTTGAATGTCAAGATGAACACCAAGAACACTTTTTTGAAAATTTTTAAGAAAAGAAAGACATGCAAGACACCAAACTTAGAACTTTTGAATGTTTAGACACTATGGATTCGAAAATGCATATAAAAAATAACATAAAACACAAAACAAGAAAATCATAAGATTAAACAAAGAAAATCATCAAGAACAACTTGAAGATCAAGAAAGAACACATGATGAATTTTCGAAAATCTAAGAAAGATTAAAGACATGCAAGACACAAAACTTAAAATTTGACACTAGACTCAAACAAGAAACACAATTTTTTTTTATGATTTTATTAAACTTTTTTTTGTATTCTTCGAAAATAAAAATAAAAAGCTTAAACATAAAATAAAATTACCCAATCTAAGCAACAAGATGAACCATCAGTTGTCCAAACTCGAACAATCCCCAGCAATGGCGCCAAAAATTTGGTGCACGATATTGTGATTCACACTTTTCACAACTCTGATACAACTAACCAGCAAGTGCACTAGGTCGTCCAAGTAATAAAACCTTACGCGAGTAAGGGTCGATCCCACGGAGATTGCCGGCTTGAAGCAAGCTATGGTCATCCTAAAATCTTAGTCAGGCGAATTCAATTGGTTATGAGTTTTGATAATTGAAAGATAAATAAAACGTAAATTAAAATAAAGATACTTATGTAATTCATTGGTGAGAATTTCAGATAAGCGTTTGGAGATGCTTTGTTGCTTCTGAACCTCTGCTTTCCTATTGTCTTCATCCAATCATGCGTGCTCCCTTCCATGGCAAGCTGTATGATCCTCTTAGTGAAAATGGTCCAGGCTACGGTTTTTGTAAGGCTAATAAACTGTCGGATTTCTCGTCTCTGATGAAAAATACCAGGCACAACTACCGCACGGCTAATCATCTGCCGGTTCTCACTTGCGTCGAAATAGGATCTCTCTATCCTTTTGCACACTGTCACTGCGCCCAACATTTGAGATTTTGAAGCTCATCACAGTCATCCCTTCCCAGATCCTACTCGAAATACCACAGACAAGGTTTAGACTTTCCGGATCTCAGGAAAGCTGCCAATTGGTTCTAGCCTATACCACAAAGGTTCTAACCTCACGGACTCGGTCCATGGATCAGAGACCCAAGAGACTATACTCCAGCTATCGTCCATTGACTATGTTGAACATCATGTAGAGCGCTTGTGGTTGTCAGGCACGCGAATCTTGGCTAAGCGAGTAACGAAGATAGTGGGTGATTGTCACGGATCACCCCTTCATTCTGACTTAACTGAATTGAGTACAAGAGTATATCTTGGAGAAGAAGTAAGCGTGAATTGAAAGAGAAACAATAGTACTTGCATTAATTCATAAAGAACAGCAGAGCTCCGCACCTTAATTTATGAGGTGTAGAAACTCCACCGTTGGAAAATACATAAGAGAAAATAGCCTAGGCATGACCGTGAGGCCAGCCAAGCATAAAGTTGATCAAACGATTGAAAGATAGACCAGATATTAAAATACAATAGTAAAAAGTACTATCTATACTAAACTAGTTACTAGGGATTACAGAAAATAAGTAACTAAGTGCAGATAGTGCAGAAATCCACTTTCGGGGCCCACTTGGTGTGTGCTTGGGCTGAGCATTAAGCTTTACACGTTCATAGGTCTTTTCTGGAGTTAAACGTCAGCTTGGATGCCAGTTTAGGCGTTTAACTCCAGCTCTGGTGCCAGTTCTGGCGTTTTATGCAAAAAAAGGGGTCTTTGGTGGGCGTTTGAACGTCAGTTTGGGCCATCAAATCTCAAGAAAAGTATGAACTATTATATATTGCTGCAAAGCCCAAGATGTCTACTTTCTAACGCAATTAAGAGCGTGCCAATTGGGCTTTTGTAGCTCCAGAAAATCCACTTTGAGTGCAGGAGGGTTAGAATCCAACAGCATCTGCAGTCCTTTCTCAGCCTCTGAATCAAACTTTTGCTCAGGTTCCTCAATTTTAGCCAGAAAATACCTGAAATTACAGAAAAACACACAAACTCATAGTAAAGTCCAGAAATGTGATTTTTGCATAAAAACTAATAAAAATATAATAAAAAGTAACTAAAACATACTAAAAACTATGTAAAAACAATGCCAAAAAGCGTATAAATTATCCACTCATCACCTACAGGAGAATGCCATTTGGACTTTGTAATGCTCCAGCAACTTTTTAGAGGTGTATGCTTTCAATTTTTTCTGATATGGTTGAAAAATTCATTGAGCTATTTATGGATGATTTTTCTGTTTTTGGTAATTCTTTGAATCCTGCCTTAAGCATTTATCTCTTGTCTTGAAACGGTGTCAAGAATCAAACCTTGTTTTAAATTGGAAAAAATGTCATTTTATGGTTACAGAATGTATTGTTCTTGGACACCGGATTTCAAGTAGGGGATTGAGGTTGACAGAGCAAAGGTGGAGGTAATTGAAAATTACCACCACCAGCTAATGCTAAGGCAGTCAGGAGTTTCTTAGGTCATGCAGGATTTTATAGAAGATTTATAAAGGATTTTTCTAAAATTGCTAAACCATTAAGCAACATGTTGGTTGTTGATGTTCCTTTTGTCTTTGATTCCGATTGCCTGCATGCTTTTGAAACTCTGAAAGCAAACCTCACCTCTGCTCCCATTATAGCTCCCCTTGACTGCGATCTACCATTTGAATTAATGTGTGATGCTAGTGACTTTGCTATAGGAGCTGTTTTAGGACAGAGGCATGGTAAGCTTATACATGTCATTTACTATGCTAGCCGTGTGTTAAATGATGCCCAAAAGAGTTACAAAACTACAGAAAAAGAACTATTAGCTATTGTGTATGCTGTTGATAAGTTTAGGTCCTATTTAATTGGTTCTATGGTTATTGTTTATATTGATCATGCTGCTTTGAAGTACCTTCTAATCAAACAGGATTCTAAACCAAGATTAATCAGATGGGTGTTGCTCCTTCAGGAGTTTGATATTGAAATAAAAGACAGGAAAGGGTTAGAAAATCAAGTAGCTGGCCATCTCTCCAAAATTGATCCTGAAGCAGGAGTACAACCACCCACAGTTGTGACTGAGACGTTTTCGGATGAGCATTTGTTCCTTATTCAGCAGGCTCCATGGTTTGCAGACATTGCAAATTACAAAGCCATGAATTATATTCCAAGGGAGTACAGTAGGCAACAAGTAAAGAAGCTATTGACTGATGCAAAGTATTACATTTGGGAAGAACCATACCTTTTTAAAAGGTGCTCAGATGGTATAATCTAGAGATGTGTCCCAGATGAAGAAACACAGCAGATTCTTTGGCACTGTCATGGTTTTGATTATGGAGGCCACTTTGGTGGTGAAAGGACAACTATAAAGGTCCTTCAGAGCGGGTTTTACTGGCCGACTCTCTTCAGAGATTCAAGAGAATTTGTGAAACACTGTGACAGATGTGAAAAAGCCACAAATCTCCCTGCCAACCATGAAATGCCACAGCAAGGGATTCTTGAGGTTAAGTTGTTTGATGTGTAGGGTATTGATTTCATGGGACCTTTCCCACTCTCACATTCAAACAACTATATTCTAGTGGCAATTGACTATGTGTCCAAGTGGGTGGAAGCTGTGGATCTACCCACCAATGATGCCAAGGTGGTAATGAGTTTTCTCCAGAGATATATCTTTAGCCGGTTTAGTGTCCCAAGGATGCTCATTAGTGATGGTGGAAGTCACTTCTGTAATAGATAGCTGGCCTCACTTTTGCAGAGATATGGAGTCTGTCATAAAGTGGCAACCCCCTATCACCCTTAGACAAGCAGACAGGTTGAAGTTTCCAACAGGAAACTCAAGAGGATTCTAGAGAAGACCGTCAGTGTTTCAAGAAAGGACTGGTCTAGGAAGCTTAATGATGCTCTCTAGGCATACCGGACAGCATACAAGACTCCCATTGGCATGTTTCCTTATCAATTGGTCTATGGCAAAGCCTGTCACTTGCTAGTTGAGCTGGAGCATAAAGCTTACTGGGCAATCAGGTATCTGAATCTTGATTCAGAAGTTACAGGAATTAAGCGAATGCTTCAGTTGAATGAGCTTGCTGAATTCAGATATTCAGCCAATGAGAATGCCAAGCTCTATTAGGAGAGAACCAAGTTATTGCATGACAAGAAGATTGCCATCAGGATCTTTAAGTCAGGACAAAGAGTGCTTTTGTATAATTCAAGGCTCAAAGTCTTTCCCGGGAAGCTAGAATCCCGGTGGTCAGGACCGTTTGTGGTTACCAGAGCTTCACCATATGGTCATATTGAAATACAGGAAGAGAATTCTGACAGAAAATTTATAATGAATGGCCAGAGGTGGAAGCACTATCTTGGAGGCGAGATAGATCGCCAGAGGTCCGCTCATCTGCTGAATTAGCAGAACTGATCGTCAAGCTAGTGACGTTAAAGAAGCGCTTGTCGGGAGGCAACCCGATAATTTTGTATCCTTACTTATTTTTCGTAGTAGTGGTTTTCTTATTTATTTGATTTTTATTGAGTTTGTACTGTTTTTCTTTCGTGTTACGTGTGTTCTGATCATGCAACTATTTTAGAACAGGAACCAAACACTTCAAAAAAAATTTGAAAAAAAAAAGAGAAGAGAAAATAGTCCGAAAGTTGCACTGGAGTTGTGCAGGAACTATGCATCGCGCACCAGCTCACCCACGCGTACGCATACCAGACGCATACGCGTCCCTCTGGTTCTCAGACCACCCACGCGTGCACGTGCCTGATGTGCACGAGTGCCTTGAAAAATCGACGTAAATGGGTGCATGGCCGAAAGTTATGCTGGTCTCACACTGGTACTGTGCTAGCCGCGCAACTTAACCCACGCGTCCGCGTCCCTGACGCGTATGCGTCACCCTCACCATGTGGCCAACCACGCGTACGCACGCTGTGCGCATACGCGTCGATCGCGCCGCATCACTTACCTCGCGCGCCGTCCTGTTTTCATTCTCTCTCCCTCCCAAATCCTTATTCTCTCTTGTTCTTTTATCCTTTTTTTCTTCTTTTAACATCCTATTTGTTCTTTTTTTTGGGTGTCTTTTTATGTCCTTCTCTGTTTTCAGTTCTTCTTTGCTTGAAGACAAGCAAACCTTTAAGTTTAGTGTGGACGCTTCGCTTATGGCTTTTCTGTTTATTTTAAATAGCACCAAAGGGAGGCAAATCATCTTCACAGAGGAGCACAACCAGAAGAATGAGATGGCCATTAGGATAACTGCGGTGGTTGAGTTCCTTTCATTCTATATTTCCTCCCATTCTTATTATGTTATATTCCTATTTTCTGTTTATTTTGTTATTGCATGATCAGTTATATCTTCAATTCCTAGGTTCTAATTTAAGTTACTGTCTATTTTGTTATTTGATTTGCTTTAATGTTGAAAAATGGCTCATGTATTGCCCACTAAGCTTGAAATCAAGAAAAAAAAAGAAGAAAAGATGTAACGCATGAGAAATTGAGTTTAATTTTAAGAGTAGTCTTATTTACTTAAATGTGGTGGTATTATTTGTAATTCTGAATGCATAATATGAACAGTGCATAATTGAATTTGAATCAAAGGATGTTGATGTATAAGGAACAGGAATTTAGAGAACTATTATGACTTCTCTGAGATTTATAACAGTTTAATCCTTGAAGTAGAAGAAAATAGTAAAAGAAAAAAAAAGCAAGGTCCAAGGCTCTGAGCATCAATGACTAGGGAGGTCCGACACGATTAAAAGCTAAAAGAGTTGTTTTCCTAGCCATATGCTTGTGGTATGATTGTGTCAAGTAATCCTTGAGACAGAACACTAAGAGATGAGATCAAATGTATTTAACAGAGTATGCCAAAGGCTTTGAGCACCACTATCTGGGAGTAACTGAAAAAAAATTAGAACTTAAAGAGATTTTCCCAGTTAAGTGCTTGTGTTTTTTTTGTGTCAAGTAACCCTTGAGACAAAACATTTAAAGTCACGGCTAGGCTCAAGGTGCAAAGCACCAAAGAAAAGAGAATTAAAGTAAATTTTGCTGTGTTCAAGGATTAAACTGGAGTATAAAGATTAGAGAATTCATAATATGATCCGGATTCTAATTTCGAATGACACTGACATTCCTCTTATTCAAGGGAGAGTGAGATGTCAAAACTGTTCAAAGTTACAATGAATGAACCCCATTTTAAGAATAGACTTGAGCATGACTAAACTCTCACGTCTCATGCAAATTCACATCTTAATCATGCACTTATTTTGGTTGCTTGAGGACAAGCAACAATTCAAGTTTGGTATTGTGATGCGTGAGCATCTTTCCTATCTTTTGCTAGTGAATTTGCATTTAATTTGTTGAATTTAATCAAGAATTAAGTATCTTTTAGCCACTATGGATGCTACTTTGATTTGTATGCAATTCTATTTATTTCAGGTAGCATTCGGTTGAATTTGATGGAGTTTTCGCATAAAAAGAGAAGAAGGCGAATGATGCTGTCAATCTTGACCTCTCTGCACTCAAACCTGAATAACTCGAGCTACAGAGGTCAAATGCGAACAATATTTGGATTGAATAGAGAGTTCTGCGGGAGGTGTGCTAGAAGAGTGCCTTGCGTACGAACAAGCCCACGCGTACGCGTATATCACGCGTGCATGTCACTCGCAGTTTTGGCACCCCACGCGTAAGCGTCTAGGATGCGCACGCGTGCATCAGGGAATCGACGTAAATATGTTTTGAACAGAAAGTTGTGATGGCGCCGCTGGCATCGTGCGAGAGGCACCAATCAACTCAGGCGTACGTGTCCCTCTCGTTCTCAGACCACCCACGCGTGCACGTGCTTAACGCGCATGCGTCGCATGCAAATTTTGATTCCTATGCTATGCGAACAGAGAGTACGCGTGTGCGTCACCTGTGCTGCACTGCACAACAACAACACGCAAGATTGGTTCTTCCCACTTCAAGATAGGTGCAGCTTTACTCAACTAAACTCCAATTCATGCTGCAAAGCCCAAGTTAGGCGTGGATCCTAGTGAAGCCAAGTGGTCCCCACGTTACAATGCGAAGATCTTTAATTAATTCTGATTTAAATTTAAATTTTAAACTAGGAAAATATATTATTTTAATTTTAGAAATTAGATTTTAAATTAATTAGGATTAGATATAAAAGAGAAAAGAAACTTCTCTTCAAGGGGGGATTCGATTTTTTTCTGTAAATTACAGTTTACCTGAATCCTAGTTTTTCTCTCTGAACCTTGAGCAATTAAATCTCCATTATTAAGGTTAGGAGCTCTGTCTATTTGTATGGATTGATTTTATTATTTTTCTATTTTAATTCATGTACTGATTTATAATTTAAGAATTGTTCTCGTTCTTCATCTTATGAATTTGGGTGGAACAGAAGTATGACCTTCTTTCTAATTGAGTTCTTGTATAACTTGAAAAAGCTCTTTACTTGAACAACAGCTTGAAAACAATTTCTCCTAAATTCTAATTATCTGGACTTAACGGGATACATGACATATAATCCTCTTATATTTGGATAATTAGGATTTTTGTGGCATAATAACTAGAATTAAACTTCACCCCCTAATTGGAATTAATTGACCAAGGAATTGGCAGTTTATGAAAGTTAGAGGAGACTAGAAAGGTCTAAGGAATTAGGGTCTAGTCATATATAGTTTGCCAGGAATTAAATATTGCATGATTAAAATAAATTAATAAGAAAAGTCAATCCGAAAAATAGATAACTCTGAAGTCTTAACTGCCTTCTCCATATTGTTTTCCCAACTTGTTTACTGCTTGCTTTCTGATATTCTGAAATTACTGTTCAGCTTTTGAACTCTCAAAATACCATTTTCTGCTTGTCTAACTAAGTAAAGTAATCAACTATTATTACTTAGTCCATCAATCCTCGTGGGATTGACCCTCATTCACCTGAGGTACTACTTGGTATGACCCGGTGCACTTGCCGGTTAGTTTGTGAACTTTAAATTCCGCACCAGTGTAAAGATAAGATATGGGATCCCGGATCACAACATGAAGACCAATTTTGAGAGCTCATATCTTGGGGAGAACATCACCCAAGCTTGGTGAAGTCGATTGGAAATTCTGACAACCGTTTAAGGAGTAAGCATCCTTGGAGGTTCAAGAATTAGTACAAGCATAAACCACCTTGACAAGGAGCCTCCCAAAAGTCCAACTTAAGGACTTAAACTAAAAGTGTTAGGTGGGAGACACCCCACCATGGTAAACTCTTTCCATCCTCTTGTATATATAATGAATGAATGAATTGAGTTGCCATTGTTTGGTAGTTTTCTTCTTTGCATACTCTTGTTTTAGTGTTTTGGTTGCTAGTTTGTTTGATTAGATTTAGGCCTTAAAGTTGTAGAATAGTTGTTGTTAAATTGTATTTTGCTTGAAGTGTAAGTTTTTTTTGTTTTGTCTTTGAAAATTTTTCAAAAAAAAATAAAATAAAAGATTTTTGTTAAATATGAATTTAGGTTGCTTTAGAGTGTTTATAGGTTTAGAGAGTGCCCTATTTCTATTTTCTATGTTTAAAAAAAGGGGTCACCCCACGCTTAAGCGTGCGCGATACGCACGCGTCGTATGCCATATGGGGGCTCCTGGTACAAAAACAAGAGAGTTGTGCGGGAATTGTGCTGCCTTTGTGCGAATAGCACAATCTGGACCCACGCGTACGCGTAGGCGATGCTTACGTGTGACCTGTACTTTCCGCGATCCACGCGTACGTGTCGACGACGCTTACGCGTTGCTTGTCTCTCTTGTAATCCACATGAACGCGTGGGCGACGCTTATGCGTCGCCTCGCGCCCTATTTTTGTCCTTTCTTCTTCTTTCTTCTTCTCTCTTTCTTCTTTCCTTTTTCTTTCTTTCTACCTTTCTTCTTCTCTCTTCTTCCTTTCTTGCTTTCTGTTTTTCCCTTCTCTTCAAAAAAAGTAAAAAAAAATTCTTTTTATTTTTCTCATCTTTCATTTTCTTCTGTTTATTGCATTTGCATACTTTTATTCGTTGCATTTTAATTTTGTTCTTATCGCTTGTTCTTCTTTTCCTTTCTAAGTTTCTTATTTTAATAATGGTGCTGAATTCTCTTACTCAATTATTGAGAATTTCTTGGTTATATTGGTGCTTCTTGACTTGTTTGATATTGTTGGGTGATGAAACTTTTAAATCAACGCTTAATCTTTGATGACTCTTGCATCCTTTGTGCATTCATAAGAACTCATATTGTCTTTCATGACCCACTCTTTCCTATTTGAACTTGATGCTTCTGAGTGTTCTCTTCATGTCATTTACTTATGCCTCGACTTGACTCTAGCATCAAGTGTTAGATGATATGTGATGCGTGAGCATCTTTCCTATCTTTTCTTAGTGAATTTGCATTTAATTTGTTAAGTTTAATCAAGAATTAATTGTCTTTTAGCCACTATGGATGCTACTTTGAGTCTTGTGCAATTTTGTTTATTTAAGATAGCATTCGGCTGGATTTAATGGAGTTTCTGCAGCACAAGAATTAAATGAGATGATAGCAAGGAGCGACGCGTGCGCGTGCCTCACGTGTACACGTGAAAAGCGAAGTTGCACAGCGACGCGTGCACGTACTTGACGTGTACGCGTGACACGCGAAGAAGACCATCGACGCGTACCCGTGACTGACGCGTACGCATGACATGCGCCATGTGCAGAAAACGCTGAGGGCGATTTTTGGGCCCAATTTTGGCACTCAAGTAAGGCGCAGCTCTTTACCAAGTTAGGCGCAAATCCAGTGAAGCCAAGTGATCCCCACGTTACAAGGCGCAGATTAGTTAATTAATTCTAATTTAAATTCAAATTTAAATTTTAAAATAGGAAAAGATATTATTTTAATTTTAGAAATTAGATTTTAAATTAATTAGGATTAGTTATAAAAAGGAGAAACTTTTCTTCTAGTAGGGGGGATTCCATTAGGGGATTCTATTCCAATTTACATTCTGTACTTTTACAGTTTACCTAAAATCCTTATTTTCTCTGAGCCATGAGCAACTAAACCTCTGCTGTTAAGGTTAGGAGCTCTGTCTATTATATAGATTGATACTATTATTTTCTATTTTAATTCATGTTTTGATTTATATTTCAAGAATTATTTTTGTTCTTTATCTTATGAATTTGGTACGGAAGTATGATCCTCTTTCTAATTGAGTTCTTGTATAACTTGGAAAAGCTCTTCACTTGAACAACAGCTTGAAAACAATTTCTCCTAAATGCTAATTATCTGGACTTAACAGGATACATGACATATAATCCTCTTATATTTGGGTAATTAGGATTTTTGTGGCATATAAACTAGAATTGAACATCACCCTCTAATTGGAATTAATTAACCAAGGAATTGGCAGTTGATGAATTTTAGAGGAGACTAGAGAGGTCTAAGGAATTAGGGTCTAGTCCATGTAGTTTGCCATGAATTAAATCTTGCATGATTAAAATAAATTAATAAGAAAAGTCAATCCGAAAAATATATAACTCTGAAGCCTTAATTGCCTTCTTCATATTGTTTCTCCCAACTTATTTACTTGCCTGTCTTTTGATATTCTTAACTTATTGTTTATGCTTTTGAATCTTCAAAACCATTTTCTATTTGTCTGACTAAGCCAATCTCTCAATCATTGTTGCTTGATGCATCAATCCTTATGGGATCGACCCTCACTCACCTGAGGTATTACTTGGTACGACCCAGTGCACTTGCCGGTGAGCTTGTGATTGTAAATTCCGCACCAAGTTTTTGGCGCCATTGCCGGGGATTTACTGTGATTGACAACTATTGGTTGTTTGATTTCTTAGATTAGGCATATTTGCTTTAATTTCATTTAACTTATTTCTCTAATATATATATATATATATATATATATATATATATTGATTTATTTTATTTAAATTTTTTTTCTTTTCTCTTAATTTCTGAAATTAAGTTTGGTGTCCCCTTAGTTGTTTTATTCTTCCTAGTTGTTTTATTTATTGAGTTTAAATTTCCTTTATGCTCTTTCTACTTTGCTTGCCTGTATACCACATGGTGCATTTATTTCTGTTTGGTGTTTTGTGCTGAGGAAAAATAATGGAGAGAGATCATATGGGTTACTTCTCACACCCAAGTAGTGATTCATATTATTGTAGATGGGGGAACTATCCGAATTTTGGTTGGCAAGGTCAAAACCAAGGAAACTTCAATGTTCCATGTTCCAACTATCAAGAACCACCATCTCCATATTCATACCAAGAACCACCACCTCTCTATCCATATCAAGAACCATCATTTTTCTACCCATATCAAGAGCCACCATCTCCCTATTCATACGAAGAACCATCCTCTTTTTACTCTTATCAAGAATCATCATCTCCTTCTTATTCATATCAAGAGCCACCATCTCCATATTTATATCAATTACCATCAGATCTTGAGCTTCTCATGAAATAATTCATACATAATATAAAGACGAGTGTCAAAAATGTAGATAAATATGTGCAGTCGTTTATCAAGAACCAGGAAGAGGAACAAGCAAATTCCTTCCTAAGAGATACAATGCAAGATCCTATGGAAGAAAGTAAGGAAATCAATCAAAGGAGTTTATACTCCAATGAATTACAGAACTTTCCACCCTCACATATGGAAGAAGAGGAAGATGCACCAACAAAGGAGGAAGATGCACCAACAAAGAAGGAAGATGCACAAACAAAGGAGGTTCTAAAGGATGAAAACAATTATGGAAATCTACACTCCAATAAAGCAGAGAGTGGCATAGAGAGTGAGTTTATTGAACAACCAATTGAAGAAGTTCTTGATGAAGGGTACACTCTAACCATCACACACCACCAAAATTTTGAAATCAAAGAAGTGAAGGCAATCAAGAAAAGCACTGAAAGGGGGATTGTGACCAAGAAACAAAAGAAAATATCTATGAAAAAGAAAAGGTCAGCAAGAAACAATCCAACCTCTACCCCAACAAGCAAGGTGAATCAAGCTAATCACAATAAAATAAAGCTTGTTAGAAGGAATTTATATCAAGGAGCACTAATCTTCACCTCTCCCTCCTTGGAGACATTTCTTTTAACAAACTGGAAGAAGAGGAAGAAAATTCAACAATCAAGTGTCAATCTAGTGACGTTAAAGAAGCGCTTGTCGGGAGGCAACCCGATAATTTCG
This sequence comes from Arachis stenosperma, assembly GCF_014773155.1. NCBI lineage: Eukaryota > Viridiplantae > Streptophyta > Magnoliopsida > Fabales > Fabaceae > Arachis > Arachis stenosperma. Next base: position 51,964,277 of record NC_080378.1, on the reverse strand, counting down.
TATCCTTAAGTATTTTTCGAGTAGTGGTTTTCTTATCTATTTGAGTTTTATTGAGTTTTTACTGTTTTTCTTTCATTTTACGTGTTCTGATCATGCAGCTATTTTAGAACAGAAACCGAATATTTCAAAAACAAAAAAGAAGAAGAAGAAAATTTACCCGAGAGATGAGCAGGAGTGGCGCTGGAACTATGCTTTGCACACAGACAATACCACGCGTACGCGCACCTTATGCATGCACGTCGTTTGCACTTTTAGCCATCCACGCGTGTGTGTTCCTGACACGTACGCGCGACCCTAAAAATTGGCGTCAATCAGTGTTTGGGCAGAGAGTTGTGATGGCTTGGGGCTGAAGTGTGCTAGAAGAACAAACTTGATCACGCAAACATGTCCCTGACACGTGCGCGTTCTTTGCACAAATGTCACGCGTTGTATAAAAATATTGGTTCCCAAGCCACTCAAACAGCGAGTTGTGCGTGCGCGCGGCCGCCTTCGCGCGATTCACACAAACCAATAGCACGCGTACGCGTGCCAGACGCTTACGCATCATTATCAAAATAGGGCGACCCGCGCGTACGCGTCGCCTGCACCACACACCTCTACTATTGTGCCGTCCAGATTTTAAATTTTCATTCTCTCTCTCTCTCCCAAATTCTAATTCTCTCTTTTAACCTTTTTATTCTTCTTTCATCATAATATTTGTTTCTTTTTGTTTTCAGTTCCTCTTTGCTTGAGAACAAGAAAACCTTTAAGTTTGGTGTTGACGCTTCACTTATGGGTTTTCTGTTTATTTTTATGGCACCAAAGGGAGGCAAATCATCTTCACGGAGGAGCACAACCTGAAGAATAAAACGACCACTAGAATTACTGAGGTGGTTGAGTTCCTTTCATTTTTTATTCCTTCCCGCTCTTACTATGTTATGTTCTAGTTTTTTGCTATTTTACTTTGTTTATTGCATGATTTCTTATTAGTTAGAATCCTAGGTTCTAGTTTAGTTTTCTCTTAATTGCTTTAATTCTGAAAGATGTCTCATGTATTACCCACTAAGCTTAAAATCAAAAAGAAAGGAGAAAAGATGTGATGTATTGTATGAAAAATTGAGTTTATATTTAAGAATAGTCTTATTTACTTAAATGTGGCGGTATTATTTGTGATTTTGAATGCATGATATAAACAGTGCATATTTGAATTTGAATCAATGGATGTTGATGTATAAGGAACATGAATTTAGAGAATTATTATGACTTCTCTGAAATAAACAAAAATTTAACCCTTGAAGCAAAAGAAACAGAAAAAAAAAACTATAAAAACAAGGTCCAAGGCTCTGAGCATCAATGACTAGGGAGGTCAGACATGATTAAAAGCTCAAAGAGTTGTTTCCCTAGTCATATGCTTGTGGTGTGATTGTGTCAAATAATCCTTGAGATAGAACACTTAGAGTCGAGACCAAGTGCGTTTAACAGAGTATGCCAAAGGCTTTGAGTACAACTATCTGGGAGTAACTGAAAGAAAAATTAGAACTTAAAGAGAGTCCCCCAGTTAAGTACTTGTGGTGTTTCTATGTCAAGTAACCCTTGAGACAAAACATTTAAAGTCACGGCTAGGCTCAAGGTGCAAAGCACCAAAGAAAAATAAATTAAAGTAAATTTTGTTGTGTTCAAGGATTAAACTGGAGTATAAAGATCAGAGAATTCATAATATGATCCGGATTCTAATTTCGAATGACACTGACGTTCCTCTGATTCAAAGGAGAGTGAGATGTCACAACTGTTCAAAATTACAATGGACAAACCCCAATTTTAAGAATAGACTTTAGCATGACTAAACTCTCACGTCTCATGCAAATTCACATCTTAATCATGCACTTATTTTGGTTGCTTGAGGACAAGCAACAATTCAAGTTTGGTGTTGTGATGTGTGAGCATCTTTCCTATCTTTTTCTAGTGAATTTGCATTTAATTTGTTAAGTTTAATCAAGAATTAATTGTCTTTTAGCCACTATAGATGCTACTTTGAGTATTGTGCAATTCTGTTTATTTTAGGTAGCATTTGGCTGGATATGATGGAGTTTCTGCAGCACAAGAATTAAAGGAGATGACAGCGAGGAGCGACGCGTGCGCGTACTTGACGTGTGCGCGTGATTTGGAGCTTTTCATGGCGACGCGTGCGCGTGCCTGACGCGTACGCGTGAAAAGCGAAGTTGCACAGCGACGCGTGCGCATACTTGGCGCGTACGTGTGACACGCGAAGAAGACCATCGACGCGTACGCGTGACATGCGCTACGTGCAGAAAACGCAGAAAATGCTGGGGGCGATTTATGGGCCCCATTTTGGCACTCAAGTAAGGCACAACTCTCTGCCAAATTAGGCGTGAATCCAATGAAGCCAAGTGGTCCCCACGTTATAAGGCACGGATTAGTTAATTAATTCTGATTTAAATTCAAATTTAGATTTTAAAATAGGAAAAGATACTATTTTAATTTTAGAAATTTGATTTTAAATTAATTAGGATTAGTTATAAAAAGGAGAAACTTTTCTTCTAGTAGGGGAGGATTCCATTAGGGATTCTATTCCAATTTACATTCCGTACTTTTACAGTTTACCTGAATCTTTATTTTCTCTGAGCCATGAGCAACTAAACCTCCGTTGTTAAGGTTAGGAGCTCTGTCTATTGTATGGATTGATACTATTATTTTTTATTTTAATTCATATTTTGATTTATATTTCAAGAATTGTTTTTGTTCTTTATCTTATGAATTTGGGTGGAACGGAAGTATGACCCTCTTTCTAATTAAATTCTTGTATAACTTGGAAAAGCTCTTTACTTGAACAACAGCTTGAAAATAATTTCTCCTAAATTCTAATTATCTAGACTTAACGGGATACGTGACATACAATCCCCTTATATTTGGGTAATTAGGATTTTTGTGGCATACAAACTAGAATTGAACATCACCCTCTAATTGGAATTAATTGACCAAGGAATTGGCGGTTGATGAATTTTAGAGGAGACTAGAAAGGTCTAAGGAATTAAGGTCTAGTCACATGTAGTTTGCCATGAATTAAATCTTGCATGATTAAAATAAATTAATAAGAAAAGTGAATCCGGAAAATAGATAACTCTGAAGCCTTAACTGCCTTCTTCATATTGTTTCTTCCAACTTATTTACTTGCCTGTCTTTTGATATTTTGAACTTACTATTTATGCTTTTGAATCTTCGAAACCATTTTCTATTTGTCTGACTAAGCCAATCACTCAATCATTGTTGCTTGATTTATCAATCCTCGTAAAATCGACCCTCATTCACCTGAGGTATTATTTGGTACGACCCGGTGCACTTGTCGGTTAGTTTGTGGTTGTAAATTCCGCACCAATATGCCTTAGCTTATAGTGCTTTCTCACTTACATGTTGTAGCTACCATGTAGTTGAGAACATTACTCTTATTTGGCATTAGCCCCAGCCTATGTTTTATTTGCTTTGATATCTTTGTTGTAGGCTTAATTTTCTTTCTTTTTCTTTCCTCTTAGGTTGGCCACCAAGAAGGGAAGGAAAAGCTTCAAAATGGGGCAATAAACAAGTCCCTCCACACAATCTTTTGAAGGAACTCATCATTTATAGCAACCCATCCACCTTGCTCTACTTTGCAAGCACTGAGGACGCTGCAATCTTTAAGTGTGGGGAGGTCGTCCGACCGATCTCCGTGGGTAACCACTTCCTTTTTCAACACCAATGTTAGTTAGTCGTTGCATTTCATGATAGGGTGCATGTTAGTTAGAATTTGTACATATTTTACCACTTCTTTTTATGTTAGGACTACTTTGTTAGGGTGATGATTTCTTTTTCAAGAAACTATTTTTATGGCACCCTACCAATCCGATTTGAAAAATTTTTTGTTGAACTTGCTTGAAGAATTTATTTTGGAACATGGTTTTTGAGCTAAGAACACAAGCATGTGAGTTTTGAGCCCAATTGCGTGGTTACATCATATAACCACTTATTTTCATTATTGTGTGTATTATTCTCTTTCTATGATTGTAATCATTGATTTGTTTCATTCTTTATGTCCATTATTCCATGTATACATGTATTATATGATTGAGGCCATCATTTCATCTGGCTCACTTACCCAAATAGCCTACCTTTCATCAACCATTGTTAGCCAATTTTGAGCCTATTTAATCCCTTTTGTTCTTAATTTTAGCACATCACTACCCCTAAGTGAAAAACATTAAATTTCCCTTAATTTAGATCTTTGATTAGCTTAGGCTAGTGAGGGTGTGTATTGATGAGCGGATAATTTATATGCTTTTTGGCATTATTTTTAGATAGTTTTTAGTAGGATCTAGCTACTTTTTAGTATATTTTTATTAGTTTTTAAGAAAAATTCACATTTCTGGACTTTACTATGAGTTTTTGTATTTTTCTATGATTTCAGGTATTTTCTGGCTGAAATTGAGGGACCTGAGCAAAAATCTGATTCAGAGGCTGAAAAAGGACTGCTGATGCTGTTGGATTCTGACCTCCCTGCACTCGAAATGGATTTTTTGGAGTTACAGAAACCAAAATGGCGCAATCTTAATTGCGTTGGAAAGTAGACATCCTGAGCTTTCCAGCAATATATAATAGTCCATACTTTGCTCGGGTTTTGATGATGCAAACGGCGTTCAAACGCCAACTTCCTGCCCTATTCTGGCGTTAAACGCCGGAAACAGGATAGAAGCTGTAGTTAAACGCCCAAATTGGCATAAAAACTGGCGTTTAACTCCAAGAAAAGTCTCTACACATGAAAGCTTCAATGCTCAGCCCAAGCACACACCAAGTGGTTCCGGAAGTGGATTTCTGCATCGTTTACTTATTTCTGTAACCCTAGTAACTAGTTTAGTATAAATAGAACTTTTTACTATTGTACATAGGGATCTTTTGGAACATCTTTGGATCTTTTGATCATCTTTTGATCTCTTGATCACGTTCTGGGGGCTGGCCATTCGACCATGCCTGGACCTTCATCACTTATGTATTTTCAACGGTGGAGTTTCTACACACCATAGATTAAGGTATGGAGCTCTGCTGTTCCTCGAGTATTAATGCAAAGTACTATTGTTCTTCTATTCAATTCAAGATTATTCTTATTCTAAGATGTTCACTCGCACTTTAACATGATGAATGTGATGATCCGTGACACTCATCACCATTCTCAGTTTATGAACGCGTGCTTGACAACCACTTCCGTTCTACCTGCGAAAGCTAGAGTGTATATCTCTTGGGTTTCTAATCAACGATTCACATCGACTCCCCTCTGACAATGGGGCATCTGAATCTGAGATTAGAACCTTTGTGGTATAGGCTAGAAACACTTGGCAGCATTCTTGAGATCCGGAAAGTCTAAACTTTGTCTGTGATATTCCGAGTAGGATCTGGGAAGGGATGACTGTGACGAGCTTCAAACTCGCGACTGTGGGGCGTAGTGACAGACGCAAAAGGATCATTGGATCTTATTCCGACATGATACGGTAGTTGTGCCTGGTATTTTTCATCCAAGACGAGAAATCCGACAGTTGATTAGCCGTATAGAAACCGTAGAGGACCATTTTCACTGAGAGGACGGTAGGTAGCCATTGACAACGGTGATCCCCAACATACAGCTTGCCATGGAAAGGAGTATGAATGATTGAATGAAGACAGTAGGAAAGCAGAGATTCAGAAGGAATAACGCATCTCCATACGCTTATCTGAAATTTCCACCAATGAATTACATAAGTATCTCTATCTTTATTTTATGTTTATTTATCTTTTAATTATCAAAACTCTATAACCATCTGAATCCGCCTGACTGAGATTTACAAGATGACCATAGCTTGCTTCAAGCCGACAATCTCCATGGGATCGACCCTTACTCACGTAAGGTATTACTTGGACGACCCAGTGAAGTTGCTGGTCAGCTGTGCGAAATTGTGAAAAGACGTGTGAATCATGGTATTGTGCACCAAGTTTTTGGAGCCATGCCAAGGAATAACAATTTCGTGCACCAAGTTTTTGGCGCTGTTACCGGGAATTGTTTGAGTTTGGACAACTGACGGTTCATCTTGTTGCTTAGATTAGGTGATTTTCTTTTTATTTTGTTTTCCAAAATTTTTAAGAACGAATTCTAGAGTTTCAGATGATGCTTTTATCATCACAGGAGCTAGTTGATTCCCATCAATTTGGCTGTTGTATGTAATGTCATGCTGAAGCTTGGCTAGCCATGTCTAATCTTTTTAGACTGAAGCTTTAGACTAACATTGCATGATTCCTGGAATTCTTATTAAAAATTTTGAGTTTCTTATTTTCTTTTTCCAAAATAATTTCAAAAAATACAAAAAAAATTATAAAATCATAAAAACAAAAATTTTGTGTTTCTTGTTTGAGTCTAGAGTCAAGTCTTAAGTTTGCTGTCAATTGCATGTTTTAATTTTTCTAAAAAAAATTCGAAAATTCATGCATTGCATTCTTCATGATCTTCAAGTTGTTCTTAATGAGTTTCCTTGTTTGATCTTCATATTTTCTTGTTTTGTGTCTTTTGTTGTTTTTCATATGCATTTTGGAATTCATAGTGTCTAAATATGAAAAATCTCTAAGTTTGGTGTCTTGCATGTTTTTCTTTTCTTGAAAATTTTTCAAAAATAAGTTCTTGATGTTCATCATGATCTTCAAAGTGTTCTTGGTGTTCATCTTGACATTCATAGTGTTCTTGCATGCATCATTTGTTTTAATCCAAAATTTTTATGTGTTGAGTCATTTTGTGGTTTTTCTCTTTCCTAATTAAATAAAAAAATCAAAAAAATATCTTTTCCTTATCTCACTCATAAATTTCGAAATCTTTGTGTTGACTTAGTCAAAAATTTTTAAAATAAGTTGTTTCTTGTTAGTCAAGTCAAGATTTCAATTTCAAAAATTTATCTTTTCAAAATCTTTTTCAAAATCAAATCTTTTTCATTTTTTTCCTTTGTTTTTTGAAAATTTTCAAAAATCTTTTTCAAAACTTTTCAAAATATTTTTCCTATTTTTACCTCATATTTTTCGAAATTAATACTAACAATTAATGTTTTGATTCAAAAGTTTCAAGTTTGTTACTTTCTTGTTAAGAAAGATTCAAACTTTAAATTTTAGAATCATATATTTTGATTTCTTTTGAGTCAACTCATTAATTCTGATTTTAAAAATTAAATCTTTTTCAAAATAAATTTTAATAATATATTTTTAATTATATCTTTTTCAAATCATATCTTTTCAAACATATCTTTTTCAAATCATATCTTCTTCAAATTTTAATTTCAAAATATCTTTTTCTAACTTCTTATCTTTTTAAAAATTAATTTCAAAATCTTTTTTAAAACCACCTAACTAATTTTCTCTCTCTAATTTCGAAAACTCCTCACCCTTTTTCAATATTCTTTTAGTTAATTAATTGTTTCAAATTTTAATTTTAATTTTATCTCTTCTCTTAATTTTCGAATTCTAACAAAATTTTAAAATTAAAACAAAAATATTATCCTTTTCCTTTTAATTATTTTCGAAAACTCTCTCTCTCATCTTCTTCTATTTATTTATTTAATCACTAACACTCTTCTCTTCTTCTTATAATTCAAACCCTCTCTCTGTAACATCCCTTCCAGCAAAATACCTTGCTTAAGTCAGGGTATTTCCACTAGAAAGAACATTACGTAACCTTCTCTAGTATTAACTACTTAATTATCAAGCCTTTGTATCGAGTTCGCATTTTAGTTTTTAGAAAATTCCAGAAAATTTTGTTTTTGTTCTTTAAAGACATATATCAAAGGTCTCCAACAAACAATAATCACATAAATATTATTGATAATAATTCTTGTACAAAAGAAACCAAATAAAACTCAAATACAATATACCAAACCTACCCCTCTATATGAAATAAAATCTCAAGGGACAATCAGCGAGGGGACTCTACCAGACCAATTAAAACAATAAAGAAAACCTACTAATCGCTCGCAGCTTCAAATTGCGTCTTCAAACCTATCACTGAAAGGGTGGAAAATTTGGGGGTGAGAACCAAACCACATGTTCTCAGTAGAGGTCGAGAATGCCGTGAAAGTAAAGAATAAAGCGCAAATAGTTAATTTCATTCAGAGACATCTAAAAGAAAATTAACCTTCTTTAAAAGTATTAGTTAATTATTCAAAATGCCAGACCCATATTTTCTTTATAAAACTCTTAAAAGTTTCCTAGACTGTGTGAATGACTAATTTGTTCAAAGCATAGGTTCATTAAGTCTATGCTGAACCAGTCAGATACTTTATACAAAACTAGACCTCAAACGTACCAGTCACGGCCTCAGGCCCAAACAACTCAGTCAACATCCAATCACTACAATCCAAACAATCAGTTACAAACACAGGTAATGAGGTTCAAACACAATCAAGAGCAATTATATCAAGTATAGCAATTAGCAGTTAAACAAGATTAGTCATTTAGGCAAACCAATTACAATATACACACCCAAACAATGTCACATAGATGCATATGATGAATGTCTAGTCCTAGTGCAGGCCATGAGCTCATGTGTCGGTTAGCACCTGCATTCCCGACATTTATCCGGTCACGAGTTCACGATTTCCCGGATGCGATTTTCCGTTCAAATAAATGCGCATATAATTATTAGCAGCTCTATTGAGACAGCCTCTGCTTTCTACTCGCAGGAAATATACTCTTGGGAACGAAAAATTACTCTTGGGTTGCCTCAGGACAACAGATAAATAAACAATATCTCTTGGGTTGCATTAAGTAACAAATAAATAAATAATATCTCTTGGGTTGCATTGAGCAACAAATATATATATAATATCTCTTGGGTTGCATTAAGCAACAAATATATATATATAATATCTCTTGGGTTGCATTAAGCAACAAATAAGCAAACAATATCTCTTGGATTGCCTCAAGCAACAAACAGACATCTCTTGGGTTGCTTCAAGCAACAAACAAACATCTCTTGGGTTGCTTCAAGCAACAGATAATCATACAATAAGTACATTACGCTTTCCTTTTTCTTTCATAATTGCAAATACGCAAGCGGGACAAGACCCACGCCCTTGCCAACAATCTCATATGCCAAATAATCTTTTCTTAAAAGAATCATTGAAGTTATTATCATTAAATAAACCTTAAATATTGATTTTGATTAAGTCCTTATACTTTTATAAAAATTCGGACATAATCTCCTTTGAAAATAGGACTTAGCCACCCTTACGGGTCCCAACCAAACAATTTACCAAACTCTTTTCAACCTTTCCAATATCAATTCAATTCAGAAACAAGCGAATTCCAATATTGAATCAGCCATATAACGCTAAGGTTCATCTTTAATTTTATTAACTCATAACTCTCACTCAAGCATTCTCAACACCCTATCTTCTTTTCTGTTTTTAATATAGCAAATGAACTCGGAATTGTGCAAACTTTATGTCCAGGCGTTCATCTTGAAATAAGCTTTCTAACAAACCAAGGATCATAATTTTCTGGTTTCTCTAGCCTTAGGAATAAAGGAAAAACTAAGACTGCTCTGCAGTGCGTAAAACCAGAAAAACAGCAGCAGCATGTAACATTCAAAATTCAATATAAAATCCAAGTTAAATTCAATGACTTTGAAAATTAATACAGTTCAACTTCACTCATCCAAGTTTCTTTTCCAATTGGTTTCAGGTCAATATCATTTTTAATGAAGAAGTTATATAACCTAGAAGTTGACTAATTTTCTGCAGAATTCTGTTTTAAAACTTAATGAACTTATCTTCTTCCAAGTCCCATAACTTACTCATTAAAACATGGATAGACCTGAAATTTAAGTCACATATGATAAACATACTTAGTTTTCACTCCCAATTGGTTGCATCTCAATATCATTCCAGATTCAAAAATTATAAAGCCTCAAAGTTACTGACTTAGAAAACAAAGCCTGACTTTTACTGCATAATACAACTTTCTTTGAAAATCCAAATCTTTAAAACCACAACTCTAACAATTCTAAATTTTTATGAAATTAAAGTATTAGGACCAAAGTTTCATTTAAAATTGGTTCCATTTCAAAATTCAAAATGCAGAATTTCTAATAAAGGAATCAAGTTGCTGCTGTGTTAAATGTTCTGCAGTAAAAACCAGATTTGACATCCCCAATTCAAAAAATTCATCATAAACCATAAACTTAGTGAAAAAGTCTCAAATTCAGCAGTCCAGTTCCCTATATTCCCAAGCTCAATCCAGACTTGGTCCCACGCAATTCCGATATTCGCAGAAATAGTTATAGTTTTTCAAAGTTTCCAGCTTCCTTTAAAAATAATGCAGAAAATCAAATTTTACATTTTAACTTTGAAAAGTCATAACTAGTTCTATAATTAATTCAAACTTCTCAAAATTGAGTTTCAACAACAACTTTTATTATACTTTACTCAGCCTCTACTCTTATACCACTTCGATTATCGTTGAATAACTGATTCACTTCCAAAGTCACTTTTTAATTTCAAAAATCAGATTTTCAGCAATCTATTTAGTATTCAAAATTCAACCCTTCAAAACCCCTCAAAACCAATTCCAAACCAACCACCAACCAAGTTCATTAACATTACAATATACCAAATAACAACTCAATGGCAACAAATCCAACATAACCCATTAAAATTCAGGAATTCTCAACAATTAGTCATCAAACAATTCCCAGTCCACACAATCAATCAATATCACTAATCAACAATTCCAAATCACAATCCCAACCATTCCAATTACAATTTCAGCCACAATTCAATATTCACATAGTCAATCAATTACTCACAGGTATTAAATCTATTTCCAGTTATTTAATAAACCTTGTAGGCATTCTTAAATTGAAATCGTTTTAAACCCCCTACCTCGATGTCGCAATCGCATACTTTAACGTAACAACTCCCTTCCCTTTTAGTTTCATGGCAACAGCAGTGACTCTCACGCAACTGGAGCGGCAGAAGCAGTAACCAGAATAGCAGCATTGTTAATCATCACAGCAGTGATCGGGGTTGTAACCAAGCAAAGGATTCAAATTGGGTGGAAATTAAGAGTAATCACAGCCCTGGAAATTTCAAGACAGGGCACATACCAGAATCAACTCAAAACAAGTATAGCAGTAACAATAAAATGTGTTATTAGACAATGATCAAGGAAAAGATCAATCCAGAATTAAAGTAGCATCAGACTCACCAATAGCAACTCTAACAGATTCATAATAGCATCAACGCCGGTATTCCAAATAATAGCAGTAGAGAAACAGGTGCAGCAAAGGGGCATGAACGACGGGGTCGAAGTTTCAAGAATGGAATTGGGAACGCATGGAAAGCTGCTGTCGGGTATTTCAGTGGCGCCTCCCTTCAAGCTCAATGATGATTGAACTGTGACGGCGAGCTCCCTTCAACGGCAGCGCTAACGGCGGTGCGCGGCGTTGGCAGTGACGACTCCAACACGGTGACAAAGGCAGAGCTTCTTCTCGGTCAACGGCTTGCAGCTCACAGTTTCCTCCCAACGTCGTTCTTCCTCTCCTCTTCGTGGTTCTGCTTCCGACGGTGGTGACACGTGTGACGGGCTCCACGGCTGCGCGGCGCAACCTCCTCCCTCTCCGTCGCAAGTTCGTCCCTCTCTCTTTCTCCTGACGCTCTTGATGACGACGGGCTCCAAGGTGGCAGCAGGAAACTCAAAGGCGTTCGGTCTCCACAGCGACAGCAGTGAGACGCCGGTGATGGCGGGATGGACGGTGGCTGGACGACGATGTGGTGTAGTCCCCTCTCTTCCTCTCAGCTCTCTCAAACGCTCTCCTCTCCTCTCTGTGTGTGTGTCTGCGTTTTGGGAGAAAGGGGGTAAGGGGTTAGGGTTTGTGAATTGGGGAAATTAGTGTTTCTGAATGAATTTGGGAATTTTGGGATTTAGGGTTAGAAATTAGGATTTTATAAAAGAATATGGATAAATATGAATAGATATTTTGATAAAATTGAAGAGTAGAGTAATTTTAAAATTAAATATACTCTATTAACATTATTTATCAATATATTGCTAAGCTCAATCAATTATTTCTAATTTTACATTATAAAATAAGCATATTAATCACATTTTTATAAAATATAGTTTAAACTCAATACCAATTATTCAAATTAAATGATATAACCTTTTATTATTTTTCTATCACCGAAACTTTAATTTCAATTTACAAAATATCTAATTATAATAAAATTACTTAAACTTTAAGTATTTATAAAAATCCATTTAATCATTCCTAATAAATAAATCTCCTAGAGCTCAAAGTAATAAAATAAACCATAATTTATTCATAATAAAAATTACTTAAATTAAATTATATAATACTTCTATCACTAAATTTTATTTCCAAAGCATATGAAATAACCAATTATAAAAATTACATAAGAATATTAATTAACTTAAACTCCAAATATTAATAAAACTAATTTAATTATTCTTAATTGACTAATTTATAAAATAAGATATCAAATTAATAAAATAAATCGTAACCCTTTCAGAATAAAAGTTACTTGAATTAAATTATACAATCCTTTCTAATTTTTCAATTACTAAAATTATACAAAATATTTCATTATAGAAAATTACTTAAGAATCTTATTTGATTTAAAACGAAATTATCTCCGAATCTATTTAATTATCTCTAATAAAATAATTTCTAAAATTATAAAGTTTAAACTCAATAAGGTAAAATCACAATTTATTTATATTTAGATTTTTTTTTCAAAAATGCGGGATGTTACACTCTCCCTCTCTGTGTTCGAATTCTTCATCTCTTCTCTTTACATCATTCTTCTATTCTTTTCTTCTTCTACTCACATAAAGGAATCTCTATACTGTGACATAGAGGATTCCTCTTCCTTTTCTGTCCTCTTCTTTTTCATATGAGAAGGAGCAAGGACAAGGACATTCTTGTTGAAGTAGATCCTGAACCTGAAAGGACTCTGAAGAAGAAGCTAAGAGAAGCTAAAGCACAACAATCCAGAGAAAACCTTACAGAGAATCTCGAAAAAGAAGTAATGGCCGAACCCAACAACAATGCAAGGAAGATGCTTGGTGACCTCACTGTACCAAATTCCAACTTCCATGGAAGAAGCATCTCAATCCTTGCCATTGGAGCAAACAATTTTGAGCTAAAGCCTCAATTAGTTTCTCTAATGCAATAAAATTGCAAGTTTTATGGACTTCCATCAGAAGATCCTTTTCAGTTCTTAACTGAATTCTTGCAAATCTGTGATACTGTTAAGACCAATGGAGTTGATCCCGAGGTCTATAAGCTTATGATTTTCCCTTCTATTGTAAGAGACAGAGCTAGAATATGGTTGGACTCTCAACCTAGAGATAGCTTGAACTCTTGGGATAAGCTGGTCACGACTTTCTTAGCCAAATTCTTTCCTCCTCAAAAGCTAAGCAAGCTTAGAGTGGATGTTCAAACCTTCAGGCAGAAAAAAGGTGAATCCCTTTATGAAGCTTGGGAAAGATACAAGCAACTGACCAAAAAGTGTTCTTCTAACATGCTCTCAGAATGGACCATCCTGGATATATTCTATGAAGGTCTGTCTGAGTTGTCTAAGATGTCATTGGATCATTCTGCAGGTGGATCTATTCACCTGAAGAAAACACCTGCAGAAGCTTAGGAACTCATTGAAATGGTTGCAAATAACCAGTTAATGTACACCTCTGAAAGGAATCCTGTGAGTAATGGGACGCCTCAGAGGAAAGGAGTTCTTGAAATTGATGCTCTGAATGCCATATTGGCTCAGAAAAAAATGTTGAATCAATAAGTCAATATGATTTCTCAAAATGCATCCAACAGTACTAAAGAAGCATCTTCTGAAAAAGAAGCTTATGATCCTGAAAACCCTGCAATGGCAGAGGTGAATTACATGGGTGAAGCCTATGGAAACACCTATAATCCATCATGGAGAAATCATCCAAATTTCTCATGGAAGGATCAACAAAAACCTCAATAAGGCTTTAACAATAATAATGGTGGAAGAAACAGGTTCAGCAATGGCAAGACTTTTCCATCATCCTCTCAGCAACAGCTAGAGAATTCTGAGCAGAACCCATCTAGCTTAGCAAATATAGTCTTTGATCTATCTAAGGCCACTCTCAGTTTCATGAATGAAACAAGGTCCTCCATCAGAAACTTGGAGGCACAAGTGAGTCAATTGAGTAAAAGGGTTACTGAAACTCCTCCTAGCACTCTCCCAAGCAATACAGAAGAGAATCCCAAAAGAGAGTGCAAGGCCATAACTGTGATCAACATGGCCGAACCTGGAGAGAGTGAAAAGGCAGTGATGCCCAGTGAGGAAGACCTCAGGGAACATCCACTGGCCATTAAGGAGTACCCCAATGAGGAACCAAAGGAATCTGAGACTCATACAGAGACCATAGAGATTCTTTTGACCTTCATATTACCATTCATGAGCTCTGATGACTATTCATCTTCTGAAGAAGATGAAGACATTGCTGAAGGGCAAGTTGTCCAGTATTTAGGAGCAATCATGAAGCTGAATACCAAGCTCTGTGGTAATGAGACTTGGGAGGATGAACCTCCATTGCTCATTAATAAACTGAATACTTGGGTTCAGCAAACTTTACCTCAAAAGAAACAGGATCCTGGTAAATTCTTAATACCCTGTACCATAGGTAGCATGACCTTTGAGAAGGCTCTGTGTGACCTAGGGTCTGGTATTAACCTCATGCCACTCTCTGTAATAAAGAAACTAGGAATCTTTGAGGTACAAGCTGCAAGAATCTCACTAGAGATGGCAGACAAATCAATGAAATAAGCTTATTGACTAGTAGAGGACGTGCTAGTGAAGGTTGAAGGCCTTTACATCCCTACTGATTTCATAATTCTAGACACTGGGAAGGATGAGGATGAATCCATCATCCTTGGCAGACCTTTCCTAGCCACAGCAAAAGCTATGATTGATGTTGACAGAGTAGAGTTAGTCCTTCAATTGAATGAGGACTACCTTGTATTCAAGACTCAAGGTTCTCCTTCTGTACACATGGAAAAGAAGCATGAAAAGCTTCTCTCAATACAGATTCAAACAAAGCCCCCACATTCAAACTCTATGTTTGGTGTTGGGAGGCCACAACTAAACTCTAAGTTTGGTGTTGAGAGGCCACAACTAAACTCTAAGTTTGGTGTTGAGAGGCCCCAACCATGCTATGATTATCTGTGAGGCTCCATGAGAGCTCACTGTCTAGCTATTGACATTAAAGAAACACTTATTGGGAGGTAACCCAATTTTTATTTATCTATGTTAAATTTCCATTATCCATTATTATTTCATGTTTTTTTTAGGTTGATGATCATGTGGAGTCACAAAAACAACTGCAAAAATTAAAGCAAATTCAAAAACAGCATTAGAAACAGCACACCCTGGAGAAAAAACTTACTGGCGTTTAAACACCAGTAAGGGTAGCAGGATAGGCGTTAAACGCCCAGTCTGGCACCATTCTGGGCGTTTAACGCCAGAAATGGGCACCAGACTGGTGTTTAACACCAGAAAGAAGCACTAGACTGGCGTTTAACGCCAGAAACAGGTAGCAGTCTGGCGTTAAACGCCAGAATTGCACTCTAAGGGCATTTTTGCACGCCAAAATAGAGCAGGGATGAGAAGTTCTTAACCTCTCAGGATCTGTAGACCCCACAGGATCCCCACCTACCCCACCTCTCTCTCTCTCCCTCACACATCTCTATAGCACTCTACCCAAAACACTACTCACCTATCAAATCCTATCCTCTTCCCTATATTCTCTTCACCAATCACCTCCATCCCTCTTCCCCAAAAACCCTACCTACCTCACTTTTCAAATTCAAACACTCTTCCCTTCCAAACCCACCCAATTCCATTCGGCCACTCTCGCTCTCTTTCCCTATAAATACCCATCTTCGCTCCTTCTATTTCACACATCAAAACCACTTCCCTACCCCCTTGGCCGAACCTATCTCTCCCTCCATTTCCTCCATTTTCTTCTTCTTCCCCTTCTTTCTTTCTTCTTTTGCTCGAGAACGAGCAAACCTTTTAAGTTTGGTGTGGTAAAAGTGTTGCTTTTTGTTTTTCCATAACCATTTATGGCACCTAAGGCAGGAGAAACCTCTAGAAAGAGGAAAGGGAAGGCAAAAGCTTCCACCTCTGAGTCATAGAAGATGGAGAGATTTATCTCAAAGGTCCATCAAGACCACTTCTATGAAGTTGTGGCCAAGAAGAAAGTGATCTCTGAGGTCCCTTTCATGCTCAAGAAGAATGAGTATCCGAAGATCCAACATGAGATCCGAAGAAGAGGTTAGGAAGTTCTCACCAATCCCATTCAACAAGTCAGAATCTTAATGGTTCAAGAGTTCTATGCCAATGCATGGATCACTAGGAACCATGATCAAAGTATGAACCCGAATCCAAGGAATTAGCTTACAATGGTTCGGGGAAAATACTTAGATTTCAGTCCAGAAAATGTAAGGTTGGCAGTCAACTTGCCAATGATGCAAGAAAATGCATGCCCCTACACTAGAAGGGTCAACTTTGATCAAAGGTTGGACCAAGTCCTCATGGACATATGTGTGGAAGGAGCTCAATGGAAAAGAGACTCAAGAGGTAAGCCGGTTCAATTGAGAAGACCGGACCTTAAGCCTGTGGCTAGAGGATGGTTGGAGTTCATCCAACGCTCTATCATTCCTACTAGCAAACGATCAGAAATAATTGTGGATCGGGCCATCATGATCCATAGTATCATGATTGGGGAGGAAGTGGAAGTTCATGAGATCATACCTCTAGAACTCTATAAGGTGGCTGACAAGTCCTCCACTTTGGCAAGGTTAGCCTTTTCTCATCTCATTTGTCACCTATGCAGTTTAGCTGGAATTGTCATAGAAGAAGACATCCTCATTGAAGAGGACAAGCCCATCACTAAGAAAAGGATGGAGCAAACAAGAGAGCCCACTCATGGACCAACTAAGGGTGGAGCACCAAGAGCACTCCATCATTCTCCATGAGATTAGAGAAGATCAAAGAGCTCTGAGGGAGGAACAACAAAGGCAAGAAAGAGACATAGAGGAGCTCAAGCATTCCATTGGATCTTCAAGAGGAAGAACTAGCCGCCATCACTAACGTGGACCTATTCTTTGATTTCCTTGTTCTTATTTTTTTATTTTTCGAATTTGATGCTTTATATTTGTCTATGTTTGTGTCTTTACTACATGATCATTAGTGTCTAGCGTCTATGCCTTAAAGCTATGAATAATTCCATGAATCCTTCACCTCTCTTAAATGAAAAATGTGCCTGATTACAAAAGAACAAGAAGTACTTGGATTTCAAAATTTATCTTGAAATTAGTTTAATTATTTTGATGTGGTGGCAATACTTTTTGTTTTCTGAATGAATGCTTGAACAGTGCATATTTTTTATAGTGAAGTTTATGAATGTTAAAATTGTTGGCTCTTGAAAGAATGATGAACAAAGAGAAATATTATTGATAATCTGAAAAATCATGAAATCGATTCTTGAAGCAAGAAAAAGCAGTGAAAAAGAAAAAAAAAGTAGCAAAAAAAATGACGAAAAAAAAGAAGAGAGAAAGAAAGAAAAAGAAAAAAAAAGCAGAAAAAGCCAATAGCCCTTTAAACCAAAAGGCAAGGCTAAAGAGGATCCAAGGCTTTGAGCATTAATGGATAGGAGGGCCCAAAGGAATAAAATCCTGGCCTAAGCGGCTAAATCAAGCTGTCCCTAACCATGTACTTGTGGTATGAAGGTCTAAGTGAAAAGCTTGAGACTGAGTGGTTAAAGTCGTGATCCAAAGCAAAAAGAGTGAGCTTAAGAACTCTGGACACCTCTAATTGGGGACTTTAGCAAAGCTAAGTCACAATCTGAAAAGGTTCACCCAGTTATGTATCTGTGGCATTTATGTATCTGGTGGTAATACTGGAAAACAAAGTGCTTAGGACCACGGCCAAGACTCATAAAGAACTGTGTTCAAGAATCAACATACTGAACTAGGAGAATCAATAACACTATCTAAAATTCTGGGTTCCTATAGATGCCAATCATTCTGAATTTCAATGATAAAGTGAGATACCAAAACTGTTCAGAAGCAAAAAGCTACTAGCCCTGCTCATCTAATTGGGACTAAGTTTTATTTATATTGTGAGATTTATTTTATATTATCTTCTTTTTATTCTATTTTGTTTTCAGTTTCTTGGGGACAAGCAACAATTTAAGTTTGGTGTAGTGATGAGCGGATAATTTATACTTGATGTGTGGAAAACGATCCAACACAAAACTCACCGGCAAGTGTACCGGGTCGCATCAAGTAATAATAACTCACATGAGTGAGGTCGATCCCACAGGGATTGAAGGATTGAGCAGTTTTAGTTCGGTGGTTGATTTAGTCAAGCGAATCAAGTATTGGTTGAGTGATTTTGTATCCAACAGTGAGTAAATAGCAGAGAATGTAAAGGGGGAAGGGAAGAATTGCAGAAATTAAAGAAAACTGAAAGTAAAAGAGCTGAATCTTAAAGAACAAGAAATTAAATGACTGAAACTTAAAGTACAAGAAATGTAAATTACAGTAACTTAAAGTGCAAGAAATATAAATTGCAGAAATGAAAAAGGGATTTGAGGACTGGGATGTCAGAATTCAAGCAAGAGAAATTTAATTGCAACAATTATCAAAGCAAGAGATGATCTGAATTCTGTTAAATCTCAAACAGAAGGGGAAATTAAATTGCAGCAGAGGTTCACAGAAGAACCAAAAGGAAAATGGGTCTCAGGACTCCAGAGACTAGATAGCAAAGTCTAGATCTCAATTGCCTTCCCAAATCCAAGTTCACAGAGCAATTAACAAGAATTTAAAGAAGAAGCAGTAAAGGAAATGTAATTGAACTTAATTATGCAGAAGAGGAATTAAAGAGATCTTGAATGGAGATTGAGACAAAAATTCCTCAATTCTTCACACCCAAGACTCAAACAAGAAAAGTAAAAATGCTCAAGCGAGAACGAGGAAGAAGAGAGATCAATTCTCCTCCCCAATTCCCTGAAATCTCAGTTCCTAGCTCTCAATGAAGTCTCAAATCAAAAGAAGCTCTCAATTCAAAAGTGAAAAGAAAGGTCCTAATTACATCAAACTATCTTCTATTTATACACTTTCTATTCTTGGATTTTGGAATTTGGATGGGCTTTTGATTTGGTGAAGAAATGAATTTAATTGGATTTTTAATCCAATTTCAGCCCATGAAGAAGTAGCTCCCAGGAGGCTGCCCTGCCCTTGTGGAGGGCATGGCAGGAAATGGTGCGTGCGGCCTTGTGCGTTGATGCTTCAGGATGCTGCCCTGCCCTTGTGGAGGGCAGGGCAGAGTTTTTTGGTGCGCCAGATTCTGCTGCCCGTGCGTGCTTGCTGTGCCAAAGCTCCCTTGGTGCGCCAATCTTGTGCGCTGGCCGTGCATCACAAAATGCTGCCCTGCCCTTGTGGAGGGCAGGGCAATGTGCCAAAGGTGAAGTCCCAAGTTCGAAACTTGGTGGAGGCACACGCTACTTCTTTTCTTTGGTTTTCTTGGCACCAAAGTCATGCTTAGTTTCTTGCTTCCTCATGGTGCCGTATTCGATCCTGGGAGATTGAAGACAAGCTTGTGAGTAGCGCTCTCCCACTCCCCCTTGCTCATGAGTTCGAACCTTGTGGCAAGCATTGGTAGGCTTTTTCCTTGAATTTATTTCTTTGATGAGCCCGATATTGCTCTTGAGGAGGGCAGGGCAGAGTTTTTGCTCTCCTTGATCCTTAGCATCAAATTGTGCTCCGCCCTTGTTGTGGGCAGGGCAGTATTGCCTCTCAAAGCTTGGTTCATTATGTTGCCCTCCTGGAGGGCAGTGTGCCCTTGTGGAGGGCAATGTTTGCTTCCTCCCTTCCATGCGCCACACTTCTTCTTCCCTTGGGCCACGCTTTCTTTAAGCCACGTTTTTCCTCTTTTCTTCCTTTCTTCACCTATAAGAAACCAAAACAACCACTCAAAGTATCTCTAAACTCATAAGGTTTATAATTCATTAAAAATCAATTAATTTTAGCTCAAACCTCATGATTTAGCATCAATTTAATGGTAGTTGCTTGATTTAAAGAAGTTATGCATTTTCATTCCAAATCACTTACTTAGGATGCAAGAAAGTGCATAAAGACTAGTAAAACAAGTGAAATTAGCTTGAAAAATGGGTATACGATGACCTGTCATCAATACGCTTTTGGTGTTGTGATGAGCGGATAATTTAGTAGGATCTAGCTACTTTTTAGTATATTTTTATTAGTTTTTAAGCAAAATTCACATTTCTGGACTTTACTATAAGTTTGTGTTTTTTTATGTGATTTCAGGTATATTCTGGCTGAAATTGAGGGACCTGAGTAAAAATATGATTCAGAGGCTGAAAAAGGACTGCTGATGCTGTTGGATTTTGACCTCCCTGCACTCAAAATGGATTTTTTTGGAGTTATAGAAACCCAAATGGCGCGCTCCCAATTGCGTTGGAAAGAAGACATCCTGGGCTTTCCAGCAATATATAATAGTTCATACTTTGCTCGGGTTTTGACGACGTAAATTGGCGTTCAAACGCCAACTTCCTGCCCTATTCTAGCGTTAAACGCCAAAAATAGGATAGAAGCTACAGTTAAACACCCAAACTAGCATAAAAACTGGCGTTTAACTCCAAGAAAAGTATCTACACATGAAAGCTTCAATGCTCAGCTCAAGCACACACCAAGTGGGCCCGGAAGTGGATTTCTGCATCATTTACTTATTTCTGTAACCCTAGTAACTAGTTTAGTATAAATAGAACTTTTACTATTGTACATAGGGATCTTTTGGAACATCTTTGGATCTTTTTATCATCTTTTGATCTCTTGATCATGTTCTGGGGGCTGGTGATAAACCCCATTTGTAGGATTTATCTTGTATTGATTTTTGGGGATTTTATCACCTTTTACCCACATTTATTCAATGAAATAGCATGGTTTTGTATATTCTCCTTTAATTGTGCTTAAGAGTGAAAACATACTTTTTAGGTCTTAAAATAGCTAAATGTAATTTACCTTGATTCCATTAGATGCCTTGATATGTTTGTTAAGTGATTTCAGATTTAGGAGACAAAGATTGGATCAAGGGAATGAAGAAAAAGCATGTAAAGTTGGAGAACTCATGAAGAAATGATGGAACCAAAAAGCTGTCAAGCCTAACCTCTTCGTACTTAATTGACCATAACTTGAGCTACAGAAGTCCAAATGATGCGGTTCTAGTTGAGTTGGAAAGCTAACATCCGGGGCTTCAAAATGATATAAGATTTGCCATAGTTGCATCGCCTATAGGGGTGCACACGCGCACGGTATGCGGATGCACCGATGGTTGCACATAATTCACTTAATGCAACTCGTGGGCAGCGATTTTAGAAGCCTTGTGGGCCCAATCCAACTCATTTCTGATGCTATTTAAGCCAAGAATTGAAAAGGGATGAGAAATCTAGTTACCATTAGTTTAGTTTAGCTTAGTTTAGTAGTTAGAGTTAGTTTCTAGAGAGAGAAGCTCTCACTTCTCTATAGGATTAGCATTAGGATTAGGTTTAGTTCTTAGATCTAGGTTTTAATTCATGCTTTCATCTACCTCTACCCTTCAATTCTTTGTTGTTACATTCATCATTCTTCTATTCTTTTGTTGTAATTTCCTTTATGTTGTTCTCATACTTTGTTGTAGATCTACTTTTGTTCCTTCTACTTTCTTCCAATTCCATTTGAGGTAATTCATAATAATTGTGTTTCTTTTGATTGTTGTTGTTAATTCCTTGCAATAATTGTTGTTAGATCCTATTCTTGTTGTCGATTTGCTTTGCTTTTCTTTTGTACCTTCCAAGTGCTTGATGAAATGCTTGGTTGGATTTTAGTATAAATTTTGTTCCTCTTGGCCTTGGTTGAGTAATTAGTGACTCTTGAGTTATCTAATTCCTTTGTTGATTGATAATTAGAAGTTGCTAATTGATTTGAATGCCTCTAAAGCTAGTATATCCTTTAGGAGTTGATTAGGACTTGAGGAATCAAATTGATTCATCCGCTTAACTTTCCTCCATGGTTAGAGGTTAACTAAGTGGGAGCAATGGACAACTTGTTATCACAATTGAGGAGGATAACTAGGATAGGACTTATAGTTCTCATATCTTGCCAAGAGCTTTATTAGTTGTTAGTTTATTTTCTTTGCCATTTATATTTCTTGTCTAAAATCTCAAAAAAACCCCAAAATAACTCACAACCAATAACAAGACACTTTATTGTAATTCCTAGGGAGAACGACCCGAGGTTCTAATACTTCGGTTTATAAATTTAGGGGTTTGTTACTTGTGACAAACAATCTTTTGTATTAAAGGATTATTGCTTGGTTTAGAAACTATAGTTTACAATGAGATTTCATTGGTGAAATTCTGAACCGTAAAAAATCCAATCATCAAAATGGCGCCGTTGCCGGGAAATTGCAATGGTGTTATGTTATTAGTTATTGTATATATGTGAATAGTATGAATATGTTTGCTTTTGTTAGCTCTTGCTAGTTTTAGGATTTAATTTTCTTGCTTCTTATTTGATTTTGTTTTCATTTTCCTCTTGCTATCTTGAATTCTCACCTTGGCTATGAGTTTGGTTATCAACATGTTGTAGGAAATGAGGACTATAATGAAAATGTGTATCAAGGATGGGACAACCAAAGGTGGGAGGAGCCATATGCATATGATCAATATTCTTGGCAACAACCTCCACCAATGCACTATGAAGAAGAGCCATTCTATGATGCATACCAATTAAATGGCTATGGTGAATCTCCTTGTGACTTTCAAGAACCACCACCATATGCCTATGAATCATATCCTCAACATGATCATCAACTATACTCACAAGCCTCTTTTCACCAAATACCTCCATATGACTCTAATCCTTATCCACCATACTAACCACCTTTTGAACCATATGAGCCATACATGGAACCACAATTCCAAGATTACTACTCCCAAGAACCACCTCAATACACACCACCACCTTACCAAGAAGAACCACCTTCCTATAATGAACCCTTTCTCCAAGATAATGAACCCTCTTATCCACCCCAATTCTCAATGGATGAAATCCTTAGCCTTATACTCCAAGGGCAAGGAGAAATACAAAGGGAGACACTAGAATTTATGGCTACCTTGACCAAGGTAGTAAGAATTTTAGTCTCCCAATGCTTGAGCACTCAAAGCACTCCCATGGTCACATGGGGAGAATCAATTAAAGAGCATAGCATGAAGAAGAGATTGGAAAATCCGGTGGAAAATGAGGAATGCCACTTTGTATTAGAACAATTGAACAAGCCTATGATTATTGAAGAAAAAGAAGAAGTGTTTGAAGACCTAGGAGATGCGGAATCTCCATGGGAACCTAATATCATAGAAAACCCCTCCAAGATGTTTGCAATTGATGTTGACGATGAGAGTACACAACCTTCAAAACAATTATTGAATGAAGACTTGGAAGGAATGGAGCAAGAGTTGAGTTCCCTTGGTGATGAAGACCATGAATCCAACCTTCTTGGTGAAGAATCCTTTGAATTTGGAGAACCATCTCCCAATGAATTTGAAAGTGATATGGAGGTAGATTTCTCTCAACCTCCCATTTATGACTTAAGTGATGGAGAAGAGCTAGATGAAAATGATGAACAAAGGATTGAAAGTAAAGAAGTTTGTGAAGAGGTGGAGGCAATTAAGGAAGAACACAAGGGAGTAAAGCTCGCTAGTACGTTGGAGATACCTCTCCCCAAGCCACCACCATCCATTCTTTCATTCAAGTGGGTAAATTCCTTATACTCAAGCTTTATTATTCCCCTTGAATATGGTTTGCTTGAGATGGATGGTCAACTTAGACGTATTTATGGCTTTAAGAGCAAATGGGAGATGGTTAGTGGTTGGAAATATCATTCTAAGCTCATGATGGTTGCATGTTCAAAGCTTCATAGCAAGAGTTGATGTAGAACTAGATTGCTAGGGTCTAGGAAGTTGTTTGGAAGCTTCTTTGAGAATTCTAGGATCATGCCACCCGGATGGACTAATAATGATCAACTTCAAGATGGGTGTCAAAATAAAGTGTGGGATCCCGGATTACAAGAAGAGGATCAACATTGGGAGCCCATGATTTGTGAAGAACTCCATCAAAGCTTGGAGATATTGATCTTGAATGATGGAGCTTATTGGAAGTCCAAGCATTGGTGGAAGTTCTAAGATGAGTACAAGCACAAGCCACCTTGATGAGGAGCTCCCCATAAGTCCAACTTAAGGACAATAAACAAAAGTGCTAGGTGGGAGACACCCCACCATGGTAAAATCTTTTCATTTTTCTCTTCTGTAAATATTGGTAGAATTAGTTTAATTTCGTGTTTTGTTTAGTTTGTTGAGTATATTTAGTAGTATGATATGTTAAATAAGGTTTTAGGGTGTTTTGGTAGCTGTCTGGAGGTTTGGAATTCTTGGATTGGTGCAAAAACATAGAAAATTTTTTTAAAAACAGAGCACTATCCACGAGTATGCGTACGGTGCGCGTACGCGTGCCCAAGTTTTTCGGCCATTCCGCGCGCAAGCGTACATGACGCGTCCGCGTGGATTGAGAAGTTTCGCCTTCCATACATTGACCCGAGAGTTGTGCCTGCGCCGCGCCAACGTTGTGCCTTTGGCACAACCCCACTCGCGCGCACGCGCACATGACGCGTACGCGCCACTCTCAAAATAAACTATCCGCGCGCGCGCCATGCGTGCGTACGCGCGGATGTCCTTTCTTCACTATATTTCTTTTCTTCTCCTCTTTCCATTTCTTTCCTCATCCTTTCTTCTTCCCTTCTTCTACACCTCATCCAACACTCCCAAACATCATCAATAACCATTTATTTTAGTTAACTAATTAGTTAGTTAGTTAGTTGATTAGTTAGTTTTAGTTTAGTTTTCATTTCATTTTTTCTTTTTCATTATAAGTGTTGGATTATTGACTTTGTTCATTATACATTGCTGCCCCTATTGCCTAAATGCTATTTTAGCATGAATATTTTTAGATAATCTTTGTTGGATTCTATGATTGAGGTTATATTTTGCTACTTGGTTTTGAGTTTTTTCATGCTTACCTTTTAAGAATACCAAGTGATGAGAATTGCCTTCGAGCTTGTAACTCTTCTTGAATTGCATGATTTGGCCACCATGTGATTTAAGTCTTATTCTGTGATTAGGCAACCTCTTGATGGATGATGTTGTGGATTTACCTTAATGCCTTGTGTTATGATTATATGCATCCATATATGTTTGACTTGAATGCTTTCACGCTTCTTTAATACTTGTTGTACCTTACAAGCTTACTCAAAGCATCTCAAGCACACTAGGATAAGTGAAGTGCATGCTTCTTTAGTGACATAGCTTTTATGCTAATGTGTGTTCTAAACCGCACAATTTAGAATTCACACACTTATTTGTCATTAATGTCACACTAATTCACTCACTCATTCTAGTGATCTACCTCACTCCAACAATGTATGCTTCCTTGCTTTTACATCTTCTCATCTTATGGTGTTATATTTTTGTTTTTCATGAATGATGCATCGTAAGCAAAAACGGAAGCAAGACTAAAAACACGCAGCACCGGTTGACTTACCAGCTGAAGGTAGCAATCCAGAGAGTCGCCGCACCCCTTGCTCATCTTTGAGTGCACTGAGGACGGTGCAAACTTTTAAGTGTGGGGAGGTTGTCCGACCGGTCGGTAATTTTGGGTGACAAATTTGTAATTCCAACACTTTTACATTTCATTCTAGGATTTTAGGATTTTTACTTGTATTTTCTTATTTTTGCATATATATAAAAAATAAGCTTAGTCAAAATAATGAAAAATTTCAAGATTTTTATCTATAGGGCACCAATTGATTTAAGTGAAAACTTTTCATAGAACTTGCTTGAATTATATATTGTGGATCATGTTTTGAGCTAAGAACACAAGCTTGTGAGATTTGAGCCTAATGGTGTGGTTACATCTTATAACCACTTATTTTCCCTTCTTGTGTGCATTATTCTCTTTTTATGATTGTAATCCTTGATTTGTTTGATTCTTCATGTCCATTATTTTGTGTATTCATGCATTTATATAATTGAGGCCATCATTTCATTAGCTCACTTACCCAAATAGCCTTACATTTTATCATCCATTGTTAGCCAATTTGAGCCTACGCTTAACCCACTTGATCTTAATTTAGCACATTACAAGCCCTAAAGCGAAAAATAATAAATGTCCTTATTTGGATCTTTGATTAGCTTAGGCTAGTGTGTGTGAGTATTATTTAAGTGTGGGAACCTTGGGACATTGGGGGAGTAAAAGGGTAGTTTTGTATTTTTAGTAGAAATATTGGAAATTGGGTACATACTCATGTATTAATTAAAATGTATAGACCTTATGCATTGATGTTCTTGTATATAATTTGAAAGAAAAAAATGAGAAAAAGAAAAGAAAAAAGAAAAACAATATGGAAAAAAAAAGAAAAAAATAGAAAAAGAAAGAAACAAAGAAAAAGAAAGAAATAAAAAGAGGACAAAATGCCCCAAAGTAAAGTCCAATAAAGACCAATGCATAAGTGTTGCGAAATGAAAAGAAAATTCATGAGTATATGAAAAAGAGAAGAATGGGTAGTTAGGTTAGAACTTAATTGTATAGGATGTCCTAGGCTAGGTGGGAAGTTTAAGCTTATCAAAGATTCAAATTTCAAGCTCACTTGACCAAATATGCATCCTACCTTAACCCTAGCCCCATTACAACCAATGAAAAGACCTCAAGATATGTGTATGTATGCATGAAATGTATGTTGATTGTTAGAAGAAAAACAAATCTTAAAAAGCATGAAATAAAGGAGAATTGAAAGAATCAATCCTAAACACTTGAGCGAATAGAGCGCAAACACATCCGGTGAGGGTTTGATGCTCAATTACATGTTTCCATCTATAAGTATCACTTTTCATGCAAGTTTGTAAAAATATTTAATAACTCAATCAATTGTGGATTAGACTTGCTAGTGCTAGGCCTTGTGCATATATGCTTCTTGGGAATTGATTTATTTTGACCAAGCAATTGCATTCATTTAGATTGTTGCATATAGGTAGATGACATTTAGTTAGTTTCCATTGAATAAATGCCATACCCTTACTTCACTCTTGGTTTAAGCATGAGGACATGCTTGGTATAAGTGTGGGGAGGTTGATAAACCCCATTTGTAGGGTTTATCTTGTATTGATTTTTGGGGATTTTATCACCTTTTATCCACATTTATTCAATGAAATAGCATGGTTTTGTATATTCTCCTTTAATTGTGCTTAAGAGTGAAAACATGCTTTTTAGGTCTTAAAATAGCTAAATGTAATTTACCTTGATTCCATTAGATGCCTTGATATGTTTGTTAAGTGATTTCAGATTTAGGAGGCAAAGATTGGATCAAGGGAATGAAGAAAAAGCATGTAAAGTTGGAGAACTCATGAAGAAATGATGGAACCAAAAAGCTGTCAATCCTAACCTCTTTGCACTTAATTGACCATAACTTGAGCTACAGAGGTCCAAATGATGCGGTTTTAGTTGGGTTGGAAAGCTAACATCTGGGGCTTCGAAATGATATAAGATTTGCCATAGTTGAATCACGTAAAGAAGCACGCACGCGCACGGTACGCGGACGCGCCGATGGTTGCACACAATTCACTTAATGCAACTCGTGGCCAGTGATTTTAGAAGCCTTGTGGGCCCAATCCAACTCATTTCTGATGCTATTTAAGCCAAGAATTGAAGAGGGATGATAAATCTAGTTACCATTAGATCTAGGTTTTAATTCATGCTTTCATCTACCTCTACCCTTCAATTCTTTGTTGTTTCATTCATCATTCTTCTATTCTTTTGTTGTAATTTCTTTTATGTTGTTCTCATACTTTATTGTAGATCTACTTTTGTTCCTTCTACTTTCTTTTAATTCCATTTGAGGTAATTCATAATAATTGTGTTTCTTTTGATTGTTGTTGTTAATTCCTTGCAATAATTGTTGTTAGATCCTATTCTTGTTGTCGATTTGCTTTGCTTTTCTTTTGTACCTTCCAAGTGCTTGATGAAATGTTTGGTTGGATTTTAGTATAGATTTTACTTCTCTTGGCCTTGGTTGAGTAATTAGTGACTCTTGAGTTATCTAATTCCTTTGTTGATTGATAATTAGAAGTTGCTAATTAATTTGAATGCCTCTAAAGCTAATCTATCCTTTAGGAGTTGATTAGGACTTGAGGAATCAAATTGATTCATCCACTTGACCTTCCTCCATGGTTAGAGGTTAACAAAGTGGCAGCAATGGACAATTTGTTATCACAATTGAGGAGGATAACTAGGATAGGACTCCTAGTTCTCATATCTTGCCAATAGCTTTATTAGTTGTTAGTTTATTTTCTTTGCCATTTATATTTCTTGTCTAAAATCTCAAAAAAAAAACCCCAAAATAACTCAACCAATAACAAGACACTTTATTGTAATTCCTAGGGAGAACGACCTAAGGTTCTAATACTTCGGTTTATAAATTTAGGGGTTTGTTACTTGTGACAAACAATCTTTTGTATGAAAGGATTATTGCTTAGTTTAGAAACTATACTTTACAACGAGATTTCATTGGTAAAATTCTAAACCGTCAAAAATCCAATCATCAGCTGGCCATTCGGCCATGCCTGGACCTTCATCACTTATGTATTTTCAACGGTGGAGTTTCTACATACCATAGATTAAGGTGTGGAGCTCTGCTATTCCTCGAGTATTAATGCAAAATACTATTGTTGTTCTATTCAATTCAAGGTTATTCTTATTCTAAGATGTTCACTCACACTTCAACATGATGAATGTGATGATCCGTGACTGATGAGCGGACAATTTATACGCTTTTTGGCATTATTTTTAGATAGTTTTTAGTATAATCTAGCTATTTTTAGGGTTGTTTTCATTAGTTTTTATGGTAAATTCACATTTCTGGACTTTACTATGAGTTTGTGTATTTTTCTGTGATTTCAGGTAATTTCTGGCTGAAATTGAGGGACCTGAGCAAAACTCTGATAAAAGGCTGACAAAGGACTGCTGATGCTGTTGGATTCTGACCTCCCTGCACTCAAAATAGATTTTCTGGAGCTACAGAACTTCAAATGGCACACTCTTAACGACGCTGGAAAGTAGACATCCAGAGATTTCCAGCAATATATAATAGTCCATACTTTATTCGAGATTAGATGACATAAACTGGCGCTCAACGCCAGTTCCATGCTGCATTCTGGAGTCAAACGCCAGAAACACGTCACAAACCAGAGTTGAATGCCAAAAACACGTTACAACTTGGCATTCAACTCCAAAAGAAGCCTCTACACGTGTGAAGCTCAAGCTCAGCCTAAGCACACACCAAGTGGGCCCCGGAAGTGGATTTCTGCATCAATTACTTACTTCTGTAAACCCTAGTAGCTAGTCTAGTATAAATAGAATATTTTACTATTGTATTCAGTGTCTTTGACCATTCGATCTTTTGACCATAGGTCCTTTTCCCTTATTTTCGAATCACATCATATTTTGGGGGGGTTGGCCATTCGGCCATGCCTGGACCACTATCACTTATGTATTTTCAACGGTGGAGTTTCTACACACCATAGATTAAGGGTGTGGAGCTCTACTGTACCTCGAGTTTTAATGCAATTACTACTATCTTTTACTCAAATTCAATCTTATTTCTGTTCTAAGATACTACTCGTACTTCAATCTGATGGATGTGATGATCCGTGACACTCATCATCATCTGTCCCTATGAACGCGTGCTTGACAACCACTTCCGTTCTACAAGCGAAAGCTAGAATATGTATCTCTTGGATTCCTGATGCACGACGCATGGTTGCCCTCGCCTGACAACCGAGCCTTCCATTCCGTGAGATCAGAGTCTTCGTGGTATAAGCTAGAATTGATGGCGGCATTCATGAGAATCCGAAAAGTCTAAAACTTGTCTGTGGTATTTCGAGTATGATTCAGGGATTGAATGGCTGTGACGAGCTTCAAACTCGTGATTATTGGGCGTAGTGACAGACGCAAAAGGATTAATGGATCTTATTCTGACATGATCGAGAACCGACAGATGATTAGCCGTGCTGTGACAAGAGCATTTGGACCTTTTTCACTGAGAGGATGGGATGTAGCCACTGACAACGGTGATGCCCTACATACAGCTTGCCATGGAAAATAATAAGAAGGATTGGATGAAAACAGTAGAAAAGCAGAGATTCAAAAGGAACACAGCATCTCCATACACTTATCTGAAATTCCCGCCAATGATTTACATGAGTAACTTTATCCTTATTTCGGTTTATTTATTATTATTATTCGAAAATCAATTATAACCATTATAATCTGCCTGACTGAGATTTACAAGATGACCATAGCTTGCTTCATACCAACAATCTCCGTGGGATCGACCCTTACTCATGTAAGGTATTACTTGGACGACCCAGTGCACTTGCTGGTTAGTTGTGTAGAGTTGTGACTAAGTGTGATTCACGTTTGAGAGCGCTACCAAGTTTTTGGTGCCATTGTTGATGATCACAATTTCGTGCACCAAGTTTTTGGCGCCGTTGCCGGGGATTGTTCGAGTTTGGACAACTGACGGTTCATCTTGTTGCTCAGATTAGGTAATTTTCTTTTTGTTTTATTTTTGAAAAATAAAATATTTCTCATCTGTTTTAAAAAATTATTCTAAATTTTTAAGAATGAATTCTAGTGTTTCATGAAGCATGTTGAAGCCTGGCTGGCTGTAAAGCCATATCCAAATTCTTTTGAATTGAGGCTTCCAACTATCAACATAGAGGCAAGTTAATTGAAATATCAGCTATTGTATGACTGATTTATATCCTAAAGCTGGCTGGCTATTAAGCCATGTCCAACCCTTGGATTGGAGCTTTAGGCTAACATTGAAAGATTCCTGGAATTCTTCTTAAAAATTTTGAATTTCTTATTTTCTTTTTCCTATATGTTTTTTCGAAAAATATAAAATAAAATCCAAAAAAATAATAAAATCATAAAAATCAAAAATATTTTTGTGTTTCTTGTTTGAGTCTTGTGTCATGTTTTAAGTTTGGTGTCAATTGCATATTCATCTTGCATTTTTCGAAAAATTCATGCATTCATAGTGTTCTTCATGATCTTCAAGTTGTTCTTGGTAAGTCTACTTGTTTGATCTTGATAATTTCTTGTTTTGTGTTCTTTGTTGTTTTTCGTATGCATTTTTGCATTCATAGTGTCTAAGCATTGCAAATTTCTAAGTTTGGTATCTTGCATGTTTTCTTTGCATCAAAAATTTTTTAAAAATATGTTCTTGATGTTCATCATGATCTTCAAAGTGTTCTTGGTATTCATCTTGACATTCATAGTGTTCTTGCATGCATCATGTGTTTTGATTCATAATTTTCATGTTGTGAGTCATTTTTTATGTTTTTCTCTCTCATAATTAAAAATTCAAAAATAAAAAAAATATATTTTCCTTTTTTCTCTCAAAATTTCAAAAATTTGGGTTGACTTAGTCAAAAAATTTTAAAATTAGTTGTTTCTTGTAAGTCAAGTCAAATTTTCAAATTTTAAAAATCTTATCTTTTCAAAACTTTTTCAAAAATTAAATCTTTTTCATTTTTCTTATTAATTTACGAAAATCCTTTAAAATATTTTTCAAAAATCTTTTTCTTAGTTTTATCTTTATTTTTGAAAATTATGCTAATAATTAATATGATTGATTCAAAAATTTGAAGTTTGTTACTTTCTTGTTAAGAAAGGTTCAATCTTTAAATTCTAAAATCATATCTTTTAGTTTCTTGTTAGTCAAGTAATTAATTTTAATTTTAAAAATTAAATCTTTTCCAACCATATCTTTTTAATCATATCTTTTTCATATCTTTTTCAAAATTTTATCTTTTTCAAAAATTTGATTTTAAAATATCTTTTCTAACTTCTTATCTTCTTATCTTTTCAAAATTAATTTTCAAATCTTTTTCAACTAACTATTTGACTTTTTGTTTATTTCTTATCTTTTTCAAAACCACCTAACAACTTTTCTTTCTCTAATTTTCGAAAATACCTCCCTCTTTTTCAAAAATTTTTTTTAATTAATTAATTGTTTTAAATTTTAATTTTAATTCTATTTCTTATCTTAATTTTTGAAAATCATTAACTCCTTTTTAAAATTATTTTCGAAAACTTGTGTCTCTCATCTTATTTATTTATTCATTTACTAACACTTCTCTTCATCTCAAATCTATGCCCCTATCCTCACCCTTGTGTTTGGATTCTCCTTTTTTTATTCCCTTTCTTCTTCTACTAACAATAAGGAACCTCTTTACTGTGACATAGAGGATTCCTCTTCCTTTTCTGTTCTCTTCTTTCTCATATGAGCAGGAATAAGGAAAAATGCATTCTTGTTGAAGCTGATCCAGAACCTGAAAGGACTCTGAAGAGGAAACTAAGAGAAGCTAAATTACAACAATCCAGAGACAACCTTGCTGAAATTTTCGAACAAGAAAAGGAGATGGCAGCCAAACCCAACAACAATAATGCAAGAAGGATGCTTGGTGATTATACTGCACCTACGTCCAAGTTTGATGGAAGAAGCATCTCAATTCCTGCCATTGGAGCAAAAAATTTTGAGCTGAAACCTCAATTAGTTGCTCTAATGCAACAGAACTGCAAGTTTCATGGACTTCCATCAGAAGATCCCTACCAGTTCTTAACTGACTTCTTACAGATCTGTGATACTGTTAAGACTAATGGAGTAGATCCTGAAGTCTACAGGCTCATGCTTTTCCTTTTTGCTGTAAGAGACAGAGCTAGAGCATGGTTGGACTCTCAACCTAAAGATAGCTTGGACTCTTGGGATAAGCTGGTCACGGCCTTCTTGGCTAAGTTCTTTCCTCCTCAAAAGCTGAGCAAGCTTAAAGTGGATGTTCAGACCTTCAAACAAAAAGATGGTGAATTCCTCTATGAAGCTTGGGAAAGATACAAGCAGATGACCAAAAGATGCCCTTCTGACATGTTTTCAGAATGGACCATGATAGATATATTCTATTATGGTCTATCTGAGTTCTCTAAGATGTCACTGAACCATTCTGCAGGTGGATCCATTCACCTAAAGAAAATGCCTGCAGAGGCTCAAGAACTTATTGACATGGTTGCAAATAACCAGTTCATGTACACTTCTGAGAGGAATTCTATGAATAATGGGACGCCTCAAAGGAAGGGAGTTCTTGAAATCGATGCTCTGAATGCCAATTGGCTCAGAACAAAATGTTGACTCTGCAAGTTAACATGATTTCTCAAAGTCTGAATGGATGGCAAAATGCATCCAACAGTACTAAAGAGGCATCTTCTGAAGAAGAAGCTTATGATCCTGAGAACTCTGCAATGGCAGAGGTAAATTACATTGGTGAACCATATGGAAACACCTATAATTCTTCATGGAGAAATCATCCAAATTTCTCATGGAAGGATCAACAAAAGCCTCAACTAGGCTTTAATAATGGTGGAAGAAACAGGTTTAGCAATGGCAAGCCTTTTCCATTATCTTCTCAGCAACAGACAGAGAATTCTAAATAGAGCTCCTCTAACTTAGCAAACTTAGTCTCTGATCTGTCTAAGGCCACTTTAAGTTTCATGAGTGAGACAAGGTCCTCCATCAAAAATTTGGAGGCACAAGTGGGCCAGCTGAGTAAGAAAGTAACTGAAACTCCTCCTAGTACTCTCTCAAGCAATACTGAAGAGAATCCAAAAAGAGAGTGCAAGGCCATTGACATAATCAAAATGGCCGAACCTAGGAAGGAAGGAGAGGACGTGAATCCCAAGGAGGAAGACCTCATGGGACGTCTCTCAAGCGAGAAGGAGTTCCCTATTGAGGACCTAAAGGAATCTGAGGCTCATATAGAGACCATAGAGATTCCATTAAATCTCCTTCTACCATTCATGAGCTCTGAAGACTATTCTTCCTCTGAAGAGGATGAAGATGTAACTGAAGAGCAAGTTGCTCAATATCTAGGAGCCATCATGAAGCTAAATGCCAAGTTATTTGGTAATGAGAGGAAGCATGAATAACTTCTCTCAATGCAGAGTCAAACAGAGCCCCCACAGCCAAACTCTAAGTTTGGTGTTGGGAGGCCACAACCAAACTCTAAGTTTGGTATTGAACCCCCACATTCAAACTCTAAGTTTGATGTTGGGAGGTCCCAACAATGCTCTGAACATCTGTGAGGCTCCATGAGAGCCCACTGTCAAGCTAGTGACATTAAAGGAGCGATTATTGGGAGGCAACCCAATTTTTATTTATCTAATTTTATTTTTATTTTATTGTTATTTTATGTTTTATTAGGTTCATGATCATGTGGAGTCACAAAAAAAATACTAAAATTAAAAACAGAATCAAAAAAGCAGAAGAAAAATCACACCTTGGAGGAAGAAACTTACTGGCGTTTAAACACCAGTAAAGAGCATCTGGCTGGCGTTCAATGCCAGAACAGAGCATGGATCTGGCGCTGAACGCCAGAAACATGCAGCAATCTGGCGTTTAAACGCCAGGATTGCACACTGAGGAAAGCTGGCGTTCAACGCCAGAAACATGCTGCAGATGGGCGTTGAACGCCCAGAACAAGCTTAAAGCTGGCGTTTAACGCCAGAAACAAGCACCAATCTGGCGTTAAATGCCAGGATTGCATACAGAGGGCGTTTTACACACCTCATTGGTGCAGGGATGTAAATCCTTGACATCACAGGATCTGTAGATCCCACAGGATCATCCCAGGATCTGTGGACCCCACAGGATCCCCACTTACCTCAACTCACCTTCTCTCTTCTTCACCAATCACCTCAATCTCTCTTCCCCATTACCTCTTCACCACTCACATACATCCATCTCTTACCCACCCAATCCCACCTATATGGCCGAAACATACACATCTCTCCCTCTCCTCCATATCTTCTTCTCCTTCCATTCTTTCTTTTTTGCTCGAGGGCGAGCAACATTCTAAGTTTGGTGTGGTAAAAGCATAGCTTTTTTGTTTTTTCATAACCATTGATGGCACCTAAGGCCAGAGAAACCTCAAAAAAAAAAAGAGAAAAGGGAAGACAAAAATTTTTGTTCCACCTCTGAGTCATGGGAGATGGAGAGATTCATCTCAAGGGTCCATAGCTCAGTAGAAGAGCATTTAACTGCACATCAAGAGAGCATGAGGAATTTCCTCATCAAAAAATCCCTGAGATACCTCAGGGGATACATGTTCCTCCACATAATTATTGGAAGCAACTAAGGATAGGAACACCAAAATCACTAGGGATCATGCAACAGAAGCAAGGAAGAGACATAAAGGAGCTCAAAAAGCACCATTGGACCTTCAAAAGGCGCCACCCTCACTAAGGTGGACTCATTCCTTAACTTCCTTGTTCTTATCTCTCTGTTTTTCGTTTTTTTTATGTCACATGTTTATCTATGTATTTAGTAACTATGTCTTAAGGCTATAAATAAATTCCATAAATCCTTCTCCTCTCTTAAATGAAAAATGTTTTTAATTCAAAAGAACAAGAAGTACATGAATTTCGAAATTATCCTTGAATTTAGCTTAAATTATATTGATGTGGTGACAATACTTTTTGTTTTCTGAATGAATGCTTGAACAGTGCATAATTTTGATCTTGTTGTTTATGAATGTTAAAATTGTTAGCTCTTGAAAGAATGATGCACAAAGAGAAATGCTATTGATAATCTGAAAAATAATGAAATTGATTCTTGAAGCAAGAAAAAGCAGTGAAAAAGCGAAAGCTTGCGAAAAAAAATATATTTTGGCGAAAAAAAATAAATTAGAAAGAAAAAGAAAAAGCAAGCAGAAAAAGCCAATAGCCCTTAAAACCAAAAGGCAAGGGTAACAAGGATCCAAGGCTTTGAGCATCAATGGATAGGAGGGCCCAAGGAAAAAAATCCCAGGCCTAAGCGGCTAAATCAAGTTGTCCCTAACCATGTGCTTGTGGCATGCAGGTCCAAGTGAAAAGCTTGAGACTGAGTGGTTAAAGTCGTGATCCAAAGCAAAAAGAGTGTGCTTAAGAGCTCTGGACACCTCTAACTGGGGACTTTAGCAAAGTTAAGTCACAATCTGAAAAGGTTCACCCAGTCATGTGTCTGTGGCATTTATGTATCCGGTGGTAATACTGGAAAACAAAGTGCTTAGGGCCACGACCAAGACTCATAATAGTAGTTGTGTTCAAGAATCAACATACTTAACTAGAAGAATCAATAACACTATCTGAAATTCTAAGTTCCTATAGATGCCAATCATTCTAAACTTCAAAGGATAAAGTGAGATACCAAAACTGTTCAGAAGCAAAAAGCTACAAGTCCCACTCATCTAATTAGAACTAATATTCATTGGTATTTTGGGATTTATAGTATATTCTCTTCTTTTTATCCTATTTGATTTTCAGTTGCTTGGGGACAAGCAACAATTTAAGTTTGGTGTTGTGATGAGCGGATAATTTATATGCTTTTTGGCATTGTTTTTAGGTAGTTTCTAGTATGATCTAGCTACTTTTAGGGATGTTTTCATTAGTTTTTATGCTAAATTCACATTTCTGGACTTTACTATGAGTTTGTGTGTTTTTCTGTGACTTCAGGTAATTTCTGGCTGAAATTGAGGGACATGAGCAAAACTCTAAAAAAGGCAGACAAAAGGACTGCTGATGTTGTTGGATTCTGAACTCCCTGCACTCGAAATAGATTTTCTAGAGCTACAGAACTCTAAATGACGCGCTCTCAACAGCGTTGGAAAGTAGACATCCAGAGATTTCCAGAAATATATAATAGTCCATATTTTATTCGTAATTAGATGACATAAACTGGCGCTCAACGCCAGTTCCATGCTGCATTCTAGAGTCAAACGCCAAAAACACGTCACGAACCAGAGTTGAACGCCCAAAACACGTTACAACTTGGCGTTCAACTCCAAGAGAAGTCTCAGCTCGTGGATAGATCAAGCTCAGCCCAAGCACACACCAAGTGGTCCCCGGAAGTGGATATATGCATCAATTACTTACCTCTGTAAACCCTAGTAGCTAGTCTAGTATAAATAGGATAGTTTACTATTGTATTAGACATCTTTGATCAGTTTATGCGATCTTAGACATTGGCGGCTGGCCATTCGGCCATGCCTAGACCTTCATCACTTATGTATTTTCAACGGTGGAGTTTCTACACACCATAGATTAAGGGTGTGGAGCTCTGCTGTACCTCAAGTTTTAATGCAATTACTATTACTTTCTATTCAATTCGATTTATTCCTGTTCTAAGATGCCATTCGTACTTCAACCTGATGGAGGTGATGATCTGTGACACTCATCATCATCCATCCTTATGAACGCGTGCCTGACAACCACTTCCATTCTACAAGCGAAAGCTAGAGTGCATATCTCTTGGATTCCTGATACACGACGCATGGTTGCCCCTCGCCTGACAACCGAGCCTTCCATTCCGTGAGATCAGAGTCTTCGTGGTATAAGCTAGAATTGATGGTGGCATTCATGAGAATCCGAAAATTCTAAACCTTGTCTGTGGTATTCCGAGTAGGATTCTGGGATTGAATGAATGTGACGAGCTTCAAACTCGCGATTGCTGGGCATGATGACAAACGCAAAAGAATCAAGGGATTCTATTCCAATATGATCGAGAACCGACAGATGATTAGTCGTGCCGTGACAGAGCATTTGGACATTTTTCACTGAGAGGATGGAATGTAGTCATTGACAACGGTGATGCCCTACATACAGCTTGCCATAGAAAGGAGTGATAAAAAACTGGAAGGAAGCAGTAGGAAATCAGAGATTCAGAAGGAACACAGCACCTCCATACGCTTATCTGAAATTCCCACCATTGAATTACATGAGTAACTCTATCTTTATTTTCTGTTTATTTTATTATTATTCGAAAATACAATAATCTCTTAAATTAGTTAAATCCGCCTGACTGGGATTTACAAGATGACCATAGCTTGCTTCATACCAACAATCTCTGTGGGATCGACCCTTACTCACGTAAGGTTTATTACTTGGACGACCCAGTACACTTGCTGGTTAGTTGTGCGGAGTTGTGACAAAGTATGATTTATGTTTGAGAGCACCAAGTCTTTGGAGCCATTATTGATGATCACAATTTCGTGTACCAGTTCCTCATAATTATCAATGTATGGTTTGTAGACAAGGATGGTGATCTCAATTACCTATGTCTAGCCAAGAGTTCTTTCCTTTATTTTATTAGTTCTTGTTATTAACTTTCTTGTTTTTATATTTCTTTGCCAATTATAAATCAAACTCCCTTATCCTTCATAGCCAATAATTGATCACTTCATTGCAATTCCTTGTGAGACGACCCGAGGTTTGAATACTTCGGTTAATTTTTATTGGGGTTTGTACTTGTGACAACCAAAATTTTATTAAAATTTGAATTGAGCATTACTAGTTGGTTGGGAACTATACTATCAACGGAATTATTTTGAATGAAATTCCTAACCATACGAAAATGCTCTTTCAATAGCATAGGTATTATATTTGCCTTCCTTTTCAAATTGAGCCCGATGACTATTTTGAAATCATCCATAGGTGCTACTGAAAAATCTACAAGGCCCTTCCAAGAACCAAGAG
This sequence comes from Arachis stenosperma, assembly GCF_014773155.1. Classification (NCBI taxonomy): domain Eukaryota; kingdom Viridiplantae; phylum Streptophyta; class Magnoliopsida; order Fabales; family Fabaceae; genus Arachis; species Arachis stenosperma. The sequence continues at coordinate 51,925,453 of NC_080378.1, read as the reverse complement.
TCATCTCAACCCCTTTTGCTATTCCCTTAAAGGGTTCACCCTTAGTATTCACGAGTTTGAACCAGTCATTCTTTTCAGTGATCTTCAACCCAAGCTTCCTTGCTTCATCAGGCCTGATGAAGTTGTGTATAGTACCTGTGTCAATCATAGCCATGAAGGATTTTTCATTGATAAAGGCTTTGATATACATCAAGCCTTTCTTTTCTGCAATGCTTACCTCTTTTCCTTTCACAACATTCAAGAGTTGGATAGATCCAGCACACTCAGTTACTTGAGAGCCTCTCATTCCTCAGTGATAGATGCTAGAGTCCGTAGCTTGGGACAGTCCTTCATTTGGTGTAGTCCTTTACACACGAAGCATCCTCCTTTGGGCACGAAAGCCTTCTTATTTTTCTCGTACTCTTTATTTGAAGAGTATTTCCCTTCTTTCTTGGTTGAGAAACTCTTCTCCTTGTCTCCCCCACCTTTAGTAGAACTAGGCTTGGAGGAAGACTTGGGTTTAGAGTCTCCCCTATGATATTTAGTGAGTGATTCGGCCACCGTTGCATGATGGCCTCATCGATATCCTTAACATTCCTTCTTTGTAGTTCTTGCTTTGCCCAAGGTTAGAGTCCATCAATGAAGAAGAATAATGCATCCTCTAATGCTAAGTTGGGGATTTGAAGCATGAGAGTAGTGAACTCCTTTACGTAGTCGCTAATCGTACTCTTGTGCTTCAACTCCCTCAACTTCTTTCTTGCTTCATAAACCACATTCTCAGGGAAGAATTATCTTTTCAACTCCCTTTTGAAATCTTTTCATGTGGCTATATTTCAAGTACCCTTCTTTATATCATCGCATTTTCTCCTCCACTACAAAGTAGCATTATCAGAAAGGTAGAGAGTTGTAGTGCATACCTTTATTGCTTCTTCTACCACCCCTTAGCCATCAAAGTAGCTCTCCATTTGCCATAGGAAGTTCTCCACCTCTCGAGCGTCCCTCACGCCCTTGAATTTCTTTGGCTTTGGGAGATCAATCTTTGTCGTATCCCTTATAATTGTTGGTCGAGATTTTACCTGCTCGAACCAAACTCAAACTTCCTCAAATAGTTTCAAGGAATTCTCAAGCATCTCTTCAATTTAGAGCATTCTTTCTTTGAAAGCATCTAGTTCTCCTAACACGTGAGCCTCGAGGGTCTCTTTATCATGTTCTATCCTTTGAAAACGCTCATCCATATAGGACAGAACATTCTCCAACATAGAAACTCTCTCTTCTAAGAAGTTAGAGTCCTTACCTCTAGGCTCACTTGAAGAATGGGACTTCTTGCCTCCCCATTGAGAAGGAATAGCATCCTTTCTCCTTTGAGACTCAACATGCTCCATGGTGATACTAGAAGCCATACCCAAAAACTACTTGTGCTCTCTCTCGAATCTTGCTCTGATGCCAAATTGTCTCGGTCTTGGACACACTCCAACGCTACCGTGCCAGCACTCGGACTTACTCAACTTCTTGAGCTAAGACCAAGTCAGCCTAACCCTCAGTATTTAGCAAGAAAGCTAAGAACACAAGAGAACACAAGAGAAAGGAAGATTTGGTAGAAAAAATACTTTATTACTCTCAAGTGTTTATTACAAATGACTCACACACGACTCATACTAACTCTTACCTCCTATTTATAGCCATCCACCTCCTCAATGGATGGTTAGGATTAAATCTAATCAACAGTTCAGATTAATCATCTAGAACCTTCATTACAAATATCTATCCTACCACAACTTTCTAAATACTTCTAGATTATTTCATACTACTCTTCATACTTCTATATACACCCAGACTCTTTTAGATTACTCTATGACCTTCTAGAGTCTTCTAAAATTTTTTAGTATATTCTGGAACCTTTTAGGACATTCTAAAACATTCTAGAGCCATCTAAAATATTCTCAAACACTCCAAAAAACTATACAAATACTGTTAAATTTAACTTTTTAAAATTTACCGTGATATGACGATATAATAATATTAAGTTAATTTTAAAATATTATATATAAATAGGATAATTTAAATGTCAGAAATAACTTTAAAATTTATTCTAAATATTGACGATAAAAATAATACTATATATATATATATAGAGGGGTAGGTGTTAGACGATAGAGTTTTTTAAATGTATTAAATCAATTGTCTAATTTTATATATATATATATATATATATATATATATATATATATATATATATATATATATATATATATATATATATAGTCGTAGATGATGGGCTGATTTTTTTGGTTATGGAAGAGGTGAAGGTGTTGTGTCGGGTTATGGATGATGAAGGTGCTACACCAATTTGTGGGACAGTTTTTTATTCAGGTTTGGTGTTAAGAAATCGGACCCTTCGAGTTCTTTGTTTTTAAGTTTTTGGAAGTAAATCGCAGGGTCCGTTTTGCATGGAGGAAGGATCTGAAATTCACATAAAGTAAATCGGAACCTGCGATTTCTCCATGATCAAAATTTTTTTTTATGATTTACATGAAATCGGATGATCCATTTTTTCTGTTAATTTGTTTTTTGAATTAAGTTCAAAAATCGCTAGATTCAAGTTGTGTCTGACACCACATCAATATTAAGCATCACTTCTCCTCATTTCCAAGTCCAACTTTGCCTCCATAATCAAATTAAAAAGCAGTTTAAGAAATTTTAGACAATTGACTTGCACATGTCCAAATTTGAGATGATACCCTTTATTTATTTTAATTAAATTTTTTCTTCAAACTTAAAAAAAATTAAAACTACATAACCATATTATTTAGACAGTAGGAGATAAAAAGTATGATTTTTTTATGTGGAAAAAAAAAAGTATATTTGTTAAATGGAGAAAAGAATTGCCTTATATTAACGAACTGAACAAGGAAAAGTGTGGTAATGACACGACAACACATTAACTAATGACTTAGTCTGTGTGTCACTTCGAAAAATAGGATGTCAAAACCAATTACTGAGATCTCATAACGATCAATCTCTCTCTCTCTCTCTCTCTCTCTCTCTCTCTCTCTCTCTCTCTCTCTCTCTCTCTCTCTCTCATCCTTTATCTTCATTTCTTGTAGGTTTTTTAAGTTTTATTTTTTGTGAACCCCTGTACTCAAATCTTGCTTCGTTGCTTCGTATCTCACACCACTTTAACGCTGATATATCAACACAGTAAGTTTTTTTCGTTCTTTTTTTTTTAATTGTTGTTTCGATTATTCCATAGTTTGTGATTGAATTGTTAGCGAGTTATGTTTTGATGTTGACATTATTGTTGTCTTAAACTATTCCAGATTTGGGAGTCCCATTTAATTCTTTGGAACATATATATTTAAACTCATATTAATTATTATATGATTTAATAATATTCAATTTTGTAGACAAAGGTTTTCAATGTTATATCAATACGTATCAAATAGCTACCTTTTTATCTTTCACGTAGTCTCTCTTGATGCATCAGTTTCACTTATTTGTTGTTAATTTTTTTTTTTTGGATAGCTTCATGGTTATTAGTTAGTACAAAGCCTGTTGTGTGCTTTACAGCACTTATTTTTTCAAATGAAAAATAATAATTTTTTATCTTATATTTCTTTTTTATTGTTTGATGGGACATGTGGTACATAGAATTTGACTAAAACCTAATAGTGAGTCACACCAATTGTAATATCCAGTTGAACCGTACCAAATTAAAATAGCTTGATTTACATTCTTTTTTACATGTTAGAAGTGCACTTGAACTAGACAAAAGATTATGAAAACTATGAAATCATGGATCTCTAGTGTTTTGGTAATTAAATTGTCCTTTGTCTTTTTATTTATTTTCTTATTGTTCTACCTTGTTCGAATTTCTAGGCTGATTTAGCTGGAGCACATTATGCCTTTTAGTTATCTTTCTAATTTAGTAATATATATGCACTATTAAGAGTAGAACTAGCAATGATAAAGTTTGACTTCGCTTAACATTATTATTTTTCTATATATACCTCTTTATTTAGTTTGATAATTCATACATGCATGCCTAATAACATTGAATAGGGAGGTATTTATAGACACAAAAGCGAGGTTAAGTTAAAAAGAAAGTTAATCTTTATCACTGTTAGTTAACTACTCTCAATATGCATTGCCCTACTTACGTCTCATCAAATTTTGACACAATAAAAATAATTAAATGATTTTTATGTTTCAATCTGGATTAATTAAATAGTGTACTGCATGTCAATTTATGTACATATCAGAACGTTATATATATGTTTTTCACATAAAATATTTTACTTATGGCACGTCACATACTAATTTCCATTCTGGAATATATTGCCTTCCATATATCTATGGATCTAAATTGATTTTTATTCTTTTTAGCTCTAAGAAATTTCTATATTCCATTTGTTGACACTTTTTTAATATATATATATATATATATATGCAGGTGTAATCTTTGCAACTTTGAAGAACTTGAATTGCGTTTATTTATTTTGAAACACTGGAGAATGATCAAACAATGCTACTTTGGACGATGATGAACTTGGTACCACATATCAAGTGAAGTAAAATCTATGCTGTGATCATCATATTCAGTTTACAACAGTAACGACTGTGAAAAGCATAATTTAATTTTAAAGTGATAAATGTCGAGGGGTAGATCTGAGGAATCACAAAAGAAGCGCTTAGTTGCTTCAGTTTGTGCTGTGGCATTCTTTCTGGGTTTTCTATATGTATACAGTGGATCCATCTTTGGTTCTCGGAATAGTGGTTCATCTGCACTTGATTATGGTAGCAGATCATTGAAAAGACTTGGAGCATCATATTTGGGTGCAGATGACACTGATAGCAAGCAGGATGTGTCTTCATCAAGTTTTGCACAGGATGGGGACGATGATATTATACCGAAAAGCTTCCCGGTAAATTTCTTTTATGCATTCTGAGATTCCATCATCACTTTCTCTATTTTCTTCACTAATCTTATTGGTGGTGTGTATTAAATCCATCTACTAGCCCAAAATCGAAGTAATAAGCTTTTCAATCAGCCCACACAAGATAATCCAACAATAATATGAAGAAACTGTCTTACATTCTTCTATACACAGAATGTTATTCACTCTTCTAGAAACAAATTCATTTATGATGACTTACTATTTATTAGAAATGTTAATGGTTAAAGATTAGGTTAGTAGTGATTAGATAATAATTATAATAGTAGTGTAGTATTTCTATATATAGCTAGCTAGATGATACATAAAAAAAAAAAGTTAACATTAAACTTCAATATATAATTATATATATATTCACTTCTATCTCATCTCTTGAATTTTAATATGGTATCAGAACTCCTTTGAGCTTTACTGATATCTATGGTAAAGATTGTTGTCGTGAGTCATCTTCTTTTCCATCTTCTCTCTATCGCGGAGGATCAGTCTCTTAACTTAGCACAAGACCCTACCAATTTTATATTTATATCAGTGGAAATTCCATTTCTATTTTAGTAATCCTTATAGACAATAATTACCATTCTTGGTGTCGATCTTTTTCTATAGTCATTGTCTTTAAAAATAAACACAGATTTTTTACTAGTACCATTCCTCCTTCTTTACCAGATGAATCTTTTTATCTAATCTGGAAACGCTGCAACATTCTGGTTCTATCCTGACTCTTTAATTTACTATCACATTCAATTATGCAAAGCATTATTTCTTTCAACATAACCTCAGCTGTTTGGGTATGATCTCAAAGAACGCTTTTTTTTCACAGTGATTTGCTTAGAATTGTAAAGTTACAAAAAGAGGTGTATGCACTCAAACAACAAAATCTCTCAGTTACATACTTTTACAATACTTCATTGGGAACACTCTAGGAAGAGTTTGCCATTTTGCGGCCGCTTTCAATATTAGCTTACCTAGCAAAAAACATCGATCCCAAGATTTTATTATCCGATTTTTCAAAGGTCTTGATGAAAGATTCTCTGTTGTTCGATCACATGTTCTCCTTCTGGACCCTCTATCGTCGATGACTTGCGTGTTTGCATTGGTTATTCAATATGAACGTCAACTGCAAGCTCTATCTAGAATCTTGGATGAACCGCATGCAATGGCTATTGCTATTGATTCGCGTTATCCTCCATCTGGCCACAGCGGTGGTCATTCATCATTTTTCTCTGGTGCAGGTTGCGACAGCAGTGCCTCCCCCTCCAAACAATGTTCCTATGGCGGTCGGAATGGCCACACGGTGGATGTTTGCTATAGCAAACATAAAACATGGTACTCATTAGGTCACCCACGTTTCTCAAGGAAGTCGTGCTTCAATAGTCTCTTCTCCTCCTCTATGAACGTCGTAGCCACTCTTTTGCCTCATAATCCAATTTCAGTGCCACTACCTTCATAGAATATCCTGATTTTAGGAGATAGGACAACTCAGTAGCAACACTCAGTTGCAGATCAGGTTACGTGCCTCTCTCCAGCCTAAAATCATTCCTTCATAAATTTTTTAAAGAGAGCCGAAGCTTCAATGTCAGAATGCAAGGGCAGTGTTGGGTTATCTCAAAGCCCAAATTTGGGTATTCCTTATTTATGCTCTTCATACACTTTTTTTATGCAAAATAATTTTTCAAATCAACATATTTTTCTTGACACTTGGATGATTAATTCAGGTGTCATAGATCACATTGTCTCAAATTTATCTTGGTTTTATTCTTATTCTAAAATCAATCCCATACTTGTTCATATGCCAAATGGTTCACAAGTTATTACTTCACCTAAAGGAATTGTGAAATTTTTAACTTCATTAATTCTTCATGATGTTCGATTATAAATTTTAGTTTTAATATTATCTCCATTTCGAAAATAACTTCCATGTTAAAATGTGAACTCACTATTTTATGTTCATCATACAAATTACAGAACTATAATTTGAGGATTGGTTTGGGTAGTTTGAGAGAAAGATTATATATCCTTAATAAGTCCTTCACTGCCAATAATGCATCCACTACACACTCCCTCAGCACCTTACAAGCCACTCCCATCACACTTTTAAATTTATGGCATTTTCGTTTAGAACATCTTTCTAAAGAAAGACTTAATTTTTTACATAGGCAATTTTCTTTTATTTTCACAATTGTGATGATCAAGTTTGTGATATTTATCATCTTTTCAAGTAAAAGAAATTTTTTTTTTCACAAAGTTTAAATAAATCTAATCATGCCTTTGATTTATTATATCTTGCTTGATATATGGGTTCTTTTCGTCAAAATTCCATTCTCAATCATATATATTTTTTAATTATTTTTTATGATTTTAGTCGTTTTACATGGATAATTCTTTTAAAATTAAAAGAGTAAGTTTAAAATCATGACAAAAATTTTATTGCATTAGTTGAAACGAAATTTAATTTCAAAGTCAAATGTATTCCTTTTGACAATGGTTCTGAATTTTTTCTAAATGATTTTTATGCTTTTAAAGGAATTATCCATCAACAAAATTGTGTAAAAATTTTTCTAACAAAATGGACGGGTGGAATGTAAACATCAACATATTTTAAATGTGGCTCTTGCCCTCATATTTCAATCAAAATTACCTACTTTTTTTTGTGTTATGCCATTAATCATGCGGTCTATTTAATTAATAGGATCTATTCTTCCATCATAAATTTTAAGACACCTTTTGAAATTTTATTTTAACATTCACCAAATTATCATGATATTAAAATTTTTGGGTTTTTATGTTATGTTTCCACTCTCATAACAAATAGATCAAAATTATTTTGATCTAAAGACTAAAAAGGCCATTTTTATTGGTTTTAAAATAGTTTTAAAGGTATATGATTTATACTTTAGATGATAAAAAGGATTGAAATTTCTAAAAAAGTTGTCTTTCATAAAATGATAATGTTATTAGTCCAAATAGTTCCACTCTTGTTCCATCTAGCCCAATGTATAACCACTAATATCACATACAACAATAACTCAAAACAATCTATAATCCATCAGCTTACTCTATTGGGCCTCACCCACTTCTTATTTACCCAAACCCCCTTTCTATTAAATCACTCTTCTACCTCAGCCCATGATAACAATAAAGACGTCTCACGGCCCACAAATTCAGCCCAACAGAATATACAAATTCAATTATAATTTTAGTCTTTATCTTATCTTATAGTTATCTTTATCTTTATCTCTATCTTATTTTTATCTTATCTTTTATCTTTTATAGACTAATGCTCTATATATACTTAGTTTTACCTTCATAGTGAACAATTCAATCAATCAACAATCAATTTTCTTCATCTTTTTTTTCTTTCATTATTATTCTTTCACAATTTTATTATCTTTGTATACTCTTTCCGTTTTATTATGGTATCAGAGCTCCTCTTGAGCTCTGCTGACATCCATGGATCAAGGAGAAAGGGTACAACAGCAACTTCATCCGGAGCCTCTTTTGGACCTTTCGTCAACCCAACACTTTTCTTTCATGGCACTTCCTTTCAATGAAAAAGCTCGTCCTTCAAACCAACTTGAGCTTTTGCCAAGTCCAACTACTCATTATCTTTGTTCTTTCAATACTTTTTCTACTGTTAACAATTCTTCAAATTGAGATTCATTCTTGAATACTTTGATCATTGATTCTGGTGCCACAGATCACATTGCATCAAATTTGTCTTGGTTTATTTCTTACACACAAATTTCTCCTATTATTGTTCATTTACCAAATGGTTCTCAAGCTACTGTTTCTTATAAAGGCATCGTTCAATTTTCACCATCCTTGGTTCTTCATGATGTTCTTTATTTACCTCATTTCAACTTTAATATTATCTCCGTTTCAAAAATTATTTCAGTACTCACATGTGAACTCACTTTTTCATCTTCTTCTTGCACTTTACAGAGCAACAATTTGGGGACGATTGATTTGGCCAGAATGAGAGAGGGATTATATGTCTTTGAACCCAATTTCGGTAAAAATTCATTCACTACACACTCCATAAATTCTATCCAATCTCCACCCATTACACCTTCCAATATATGGCATTTTCGTTTAGGACACCCTTCTAGACAAAGACTTAATCATTTACATAAACAATTTCCTTTTATCTCTATGCATCATGATGAGGCTTGTGACATTTGTCATCTTTCTAAGCAAAAGAAACTTTCATTTTCTCAAAGTTTTACAAAGCCAATGCAAGTTTTGATTTATTACATTTTGATATTTGGGGTCCGTTTCGACAAAGTTATATTCATAATCATAAATATTTTTTTACTATTGTTGATGATTTTAGCCGCTTTACATGGGTTACTTTATTAAAATCAAAAGGAGAAGTGCAAAATCAAATAAAAAATTTTATTACTTTAATTGAAACACAATTCAACTCCAAAGTCAAAACTATTCGTTCCGATAATGGACCAGAATTTATTTTACCTAATTTTTATGCTTCAAAGGGCATTATTCATCAACGTAGTTGTGTTGAAACTCCTCAACAAAATGGAAGGGTAGAACGCAAGCATCAACATATTTTGAATATAGCTCGTGCTCTTATGTTTCAATCTAATTTACCATCATCTTTTTGGTCTTATGCTGTTAGACATGTTGTTTATCTACTTAACAGTGTTTCATCATCCGCAATTAATTTTAAAACACCATTTGAGATTATATTCAATCATCCACCAAATTATCATGACCTTAAAGTTTTTGGATGCTTATGTTTTGTTTCTACCCTAATGGCAAATAGATCAAAATTTGATCCAAGAGCCAAAAAGGCTGTATTTATTGGCTTTCAAAGTGATTTTAAAGAATATATTGTTTATGTTTTAGAAGATAAAAGAATTGAGATTTCTAGAAACGTGATTTTTTATGAAATGATCTTGCCCTTAGTCACAAAAAATGCCCAATTCCATACACTCAGCCCAACATTGCCAAACACACATTCTCAAAAACAAGATTCAGTTAGTCTTCCAGTTGAACCCTCACCAATACCCATTGACCCAACTCCACCTAGTTCTTTATTTTCTCCAACAACCTCTCCCTCTTTCTCACTATCGTTACCTAGCCAAGTTGAACCCATGACCACTGAATCACTTTCAACACAGATACCCATCTCTCCTTCCGCACTAGACACCAGTCCACCATCACTTTCTCATCCCCCGTCACCTTCTTCACCACCTGAGCAACCCCATCCTCGTCATTTCGACCGGCCTCACCGACCTCCAGCATATCTCTCTGATTACTTGTGTAATTCCTCTCTCATCTCTACAAATCAATCTCCCTCAAAGTGCAAGTATCCTTTATCTTCAGTCATGTCTTTTTCTTCTCTTTCATCTTCACATAAAAGGTTTCTTTTATCTCTACATTCTGACATTGAGCCAAAGTCTTTTAAGGACGCCAATCAACACTCTAATTGGCGTAGTGCTATGAAAGATGAGTTGGATGCTCTTGAGCTGAACAAAACTTGGCGACTTGTTGATTGTCCTGCAGGGGTTAAGCCGGTTGGCTGTAAATGGGTCTATCGCATCAAACGCAAGCCTGATGGTTCAGTTGATCGATATAAAGCACGCCTTGTGGCTAAAGGGTTCACTCAAACTGAAGGTGTTGATTTTTTAGAAACTTTCTCCCCTGTTGTCAAGCCTGCCACCATCAGATTAGTTTTGGCATTGGCCTCTATGAAGCGTTGGCCCATATATCAGTTGGATGTCAATAATGCTTTCTTACATGGGGATCTTTCTGAGGATGTTTATATGACTCTGCCACCCGGATTTACATCTCCTCAACCGAATCAATGCTGTAAGCTACTAAAGTCACTGTATGGTTTACGACAATCCAGTTGTATGTGGTATGACAAACTTTCTCATCTTTTGTTATCTCATGGATATCAGCAGACCTCATCTGATTATAGCCTATTTGTTAAATTCATTGGTGATCAAATTTCTATCCTTCTAGTCTATGTTGACGACATTGTTCTCACTGGTAATTCCACTTCTGAACTTGCTACCATTAAGTCTATTTTGCACCAACACTTCCGAATTAAAGACTTGGGCCCATTAAAATATTTTTTGGGTATCAAAGTTGCTCAATCAGAGAAGGGAATTTGCTTATCTCAAAGAAAATACTGTCTTGATCTTTTAGAGGATTCTGGTTTATTAGGTGCTAAACCTGCTTCTGTTCCAATGGATAATACCACAAGACTATATCAAGACAAAAGTCCCCTGCTATCCGACCCTTTTGTATATCGCCGTTTGGTTGGCCGTCTTATCTATCTCACCACTACTCGACCGGACATCATGTATGCAACTCAACAATTAAGTCAATTCATGGCATCTCCTACTGAATCTCATCTTCAAGCTGCCAAGCATATCTTACGATATCTGAAAACTAGTCCCGGCAAAGGACTTTTCTTTCCAAGGGAATCAGAAATTCAGCTTCTTGGCTTCAGTGACTCTGATTGGGCTGGATGTCCTGACACTCGACGATCTTTAATAGGTTATTGTTTCTTCTTAGGCAATTCTTTAGTCTCTTGGAAGACCAAGAAACAAACCACCGTTGCCCGCTCATCTACGGAAGCAGAATATCGTGCACTTGCCAACACAACTTGTGAACTTCAATGGATACTAAATGTGTTACAATTTTTACGCATCTCCCCCATCCGCCCACCAGTTTTATATTGTGATAATCAGAGTGCTCTTCATATTGCTGCTAACCCAGTTTTTCATGAACGAACTAAACATTTAAAGGTTGATTGTCACTTGGTTCGACAAAAAGCTCAAGCTGGAGTGATGAAACTTCTCCCAATTCCCTCTTCTGGGCAACTAGCCGACATTTTCACCAAACCTTTGTCTCCTCAATCCTTCCATCTTAATCTGAATAAGCTTAGTATTCTTGACATCTTTCATCCTCCAGCTTGCGGGGGGCGTATTAAATCACTCTTCTACCTCAGCCCATGACAACAATAAAGACGTCTCACGGTCCATAAATTCAGCCCAACAGAATACACAAATTCAATTATAATTTTAGTCTTTATCTTATCTTATAGTTATTTTTATCTTTATCTCTATCTTATCTTTATCTTATCTTTTATCTTTTATAGACTAATGCTCTATATATATTTAGTTTTACCTTCATAGTGAACAATTCAATCAATCAACAATCAATTTTCTTCATCTTTTCTTTTCTTTCATTATTATTCTTTCACAATTTTATTATCTTTGTATACTCTTTCCGTTTTATTACTTTCCACACTCCACAATACTTTTGTACCTCTTTCAACATCAAGAATGCGCCCTTCTTCACCTTCTGCAACCTTTAGTCCCTTTCAACCTTTATCCTCTCAACCTACCACTTCGGACACCATGCCTTCAATAGCACCATATAGTACTACCTCTCCCACCACACTACCTTCCTCTTTATCACCTTTGTCTTTTCACCCATCACCCACAATAATTCCCATACCCCTTCGCCATAGTCACCGAGACCGACGACCACCCTCACATTTTTTCGGTTACATCTGTAGCTCCTCTCTCACCTACGTAAATTCTTCATTTTCAATGTGTCGATATTCCTTATCCTCTGTTATGTCTCTATTTTATCTTTCTCCTTCTTACCAAAAATTTACTTTGTCACATTCTAAAATTGAGCCAAGGTCTTTTCAAGATGCTCGAAATGCTATGAAGAACGGGCTTGATGTTCTTGAGTTGAACAAAACCTGATCTGTTATTGATTGTCTTGTTGGGATCGAGCCAATCGGCTGCAAATGGATATACCGCATTGACCAGTTGGTATTATTAAGAGGTACAAAGCCCGTCTTGTGGAAAAAGGATTTACACAAATTGAAGGGGTTGATATCTTGGAAACATTCTCTCCAGTAGTGAAGCCTACAACTATTAGATTAGTTCTGGCTTTGGCATCTATGAAGAATTGGCCATTCCATAGGCTTGACATGAATAATATTTTTTTATATGGGGACTTATCAGAGGATGTTTATATGGTCCTCCCTCCCGATATTGCATCCAATTCATGGCTTCTCCTAGTCAAGCACATTTTTAGGCTGTCACTCGTGTATTGCGCTATTTGAAAGCCAGTCTAGAAAAGGGTCTTTTTTTTCCAAGAGATTTCACCATTCAACTTTTAGGCTTTAGCAATTTAGACTGGACAGGATGCCCCGACACCCGTCGCTCCTTGACCAGTTATTGTTTCTTCTTAGAAAGGTCTTTGATTTCTTAGAAGACTATGAAATAGAATACTGTACCAAAGCTGAGTATCGTATTCTTGCCAGCACAACTTGTGAGTTTTAATAGTTAATTAACATGCTACAATTTTTTCACATTGCCTCCAGTTTTTTATTGTGACAATCAGAGTGCTCTTCACATTGCAACAAATTCCATTTTTCATGAAAGGACAAAACATTTGGAGGTTGACTGTAATTTGGTTCGACAAAAGGCTCAAGTTGGAGTGATGATAAAACTTCTCCCTGTTTATTCTTCAGGACAACTGGCTGACATTTTCACAAAACCACTGTCTCCTCATCCTTTCATTTCAACCTTTCCAAGCTTAGTATTTTAGATATTTTTCATCCTCTAGTTTGCGGGACATATTAAATTCATCTACTACTTCAATATATATATTTTCACTTATATCTCCTCTCTTGACTTTTAATAGTATGATCCTAACGTGGTGCTCTATGCCTCAATTGCTTCACTTAACAATGAAGCATAATTTTAAAGCCTCAACCCCCCATTCACCAAAATATTTTATTCTTCTTTATCCCTTGTACATTCTTGTTACATTATTTTCTACAGGTATATTTTTTAACCAATTTGCCTAAATTCCTTATAAAATTGCACTTTTGATTTATTTTCTATTTTTACTTGTATTTTGTATTTTTTTTCTTATCTTGATAATAATATCTTTTTCTGCTTCTAAAGTATTTCAGGTGGTATTTAAAGTTTTTCAAGCAATCTGCAACATAAGTATGGGTAAAAATTTTAATTATCTAACTAACGTCAAATTATATATGTACCACTTAAGCAAAATTAGTTAGTGCTACAGGAACAAATTTTCTTTTAGTCATCCGGTCGATGAGTCTATCTAACTTGGCTCAATAATTCACTAGTCTAAAACTATTCCAATAAACAAAATTCATTCACACAAAAGAAGAAGATAGAAAAACATTAAGGGGAAAAAAGGCAACGGAAAAGAAATAACATAAACTCTACTAACAAAACATGAGTATAACTGAACTTAGTTGAAAATCGTTACTAAAAAAATTTATTCAGCTAACATTTTTGTATTAGTGTACTATATTATTTTAATTAACCGTCCACCCTATAAAATAGATTCACCATCCACCCTATAAAAGGTTAACTATATATATGCATGTGTGTCCGCGCGCGAGAGCCATTATTATTTAATTATGCATATTGTCCAAATGAGCCAAACTTTAGAATATAATCAATGTCACTAATAAATTTGCAATGCTTTTTATTTTTGAAGGTTTGCGATGATCGTCATTCAGAGTTGATTCCCTGCTTGGACAGAAATTTTATATATCAAATGAGATTGAAATTGGACCTTTCTTTGATGGAACACTATGAGAGACATTGTCCTCCCCAAGAAAGGCGATTTAATTGTTTGATTCCACCTCCACGTGGATACAAGGTAAGATAAGTTAAGTCTAGATAAGATATTATTTCTAAAATAAATGAACAAAATTATATATGAAAGAGTTTGGAATGGGCTAAAATACACACAAAATCATAAATATTAAAATACATTTGAAAGATTATTTTTTATGGACAAAAATATCATGTCATTAATAAATTTGTAAAATTTGAAATGTACTTTTGTCCATCAAAATCAATATTTTAAGTATACTACTTTGATATTTATGAACTTTGATGTGTGTGTTTTTGTCCATTCGGAATTCTTTTACATGTATTTTTGTCTATTTACGTTTTTATTAGCATATTGCCTGCTATACATTGAAATTAAACATTTTTGTAGTTTTTGATGTCATAGGTTCCAATTAAGTGGCCACAGAGTAGAGATGAGGTTTGGAAAGTAAATATACCACATACTCACCTTGCACATGAGAAATCTGACCAGAATTGGATGATTGTAAAAGGTCAAAAGATAGTGTTTCCGGGAGGAGGAACTCATTTTCATCATGGAGCTGATAAGTACATTGCACATATGGCAAATGTAAGGTTTCTATTGTCTTTACTATTATTCATACACAACAAAGTGAGATCAAATGCGCATTATGTTTTTTTTAAACAGGTTTTCTTTCTTTTTTTATTAGCCTTATACTCAATTTTTTTCTTTTGTGGTCTAAGAAGAATTGAATTCTAGATACATTATGTCATAAAAGCTCTAATATTCTAAAAGTTTAAACTGATAGAAAGAAGCACATGAATAGTTATATCTCTAACAAATTTTAATGTAATTGAATTGATTTTCGATATCTAAATAATAAAAATACTATTTTTCTCTATACCAAACAATTTTATTTGATTTGTAACTCAATTCAGTGCAAATAATTTCCAGATTATTTTGATTCTAAATATGATTTTCTATATCCATTGTAAAAACCAATTGCTCTTATTTGCAGATGCTCAACTTTTCAAATGACAATCTCAATAACGATGGGAATCTACGCACAATTCTTGATGTTGGTTGTGGTGTTGCAAGTTTTGGCGGTTATCTTCTAGGATCTAACATCATTGCAATGTCATTGGCACCCAACGACGTACATCAAAATCAAATTCAATTTGCCTTAGAAAGAGGAATACCTGCCTATCTTGCTGTCCTAGGAACAAAGAGGCTCCCTTACCCAAGCAGATCTTTCGAACTGGCGCATTGTTCGCGCTGTCGAATCGATTGGCTCCAAAGAGACGGAATACTACTTCTTGAGCTGGATCGGTTGCTTAGGCCAGGAGGCTATTTTGCATACTCTTCTCCAGAAGCATATGCTCAAGATGAAGAGGACTTGAGGATATGGAGGGAAATGAGTGCCCTTGTAGGACGTATGTGTTGGAAGGTTGCTGCAAAGAAGGACCAAACTGTCATTTGGCAAAAACCTTTGACGAATGATTGTTATATGGAAAGGGAACCTGATACCCATCCTCCTTTGTGCCAGTCAGATGATGACCCAAATGCAGTTTGGGGTGTTAATATGGAAGCTTGCATAACACCTTACTCTGAACGTAAGTACATTTTTCTTGCAACTAAAAGAGTTTAAGATTCAAAAAGAATCTTAAAATTTTTATCACATATATATCAAAATGCATATTAATAAAGATAATAATTTTTTTCTTAAAGAATAACAAGTAGAATAAATTGGATTTAATTTTTATAATGTTTTTCACAAGCATATCAGTTAATATATTCTTAGCTAAAGTAATTAGTTTTATACTTACTATATGCTAATTATAGAAAATAGGTTAAATTATTTTGTTAGTCGCTATAGTTTTTTTAAATTTAAGATTACATTTCTGTATTTTAAAAGTTTTCAATTGAATTTCTGTATTAGTTTTAAATTTGTAATTAGATCTTTTTTAACTGTAAATGTTACGAAAACGATTTTATCCATCTCATACTACTAGCCAATATGTCTCAACATATTCTACTAACTTTAATATTTTTTGAACAACAAGAATGTGATTAAGGATTTAAAATTATTTTAGGGATTTAATTAAAAACTTTTAAGAAGTGTATAGACTCCATTATAACTTTAATAAAACTATATAAACTAATATAATAATTTAACCTAGAAAACATACATGTAATTGCAACCACATTTAAATCATGCAATATGAGTCCTAAGTAGCTAAACCTACTAGTAAGTTTCTCCCCCTCAACAAGATTTAACTGATATTGAAAACAAATCTTGAAATTTCAATTAAGTTTTAGCTACATATACCAGAGTAATGCATGGGCGCAAGAAATATCACCAACTAAAATTTTCTGGGTTTTATCATCAGATGACAACAGAGCCAAAGGTAGTGAATTAGCTCCATGGCCTGAAAGATTAACCAGTCCCCCTCCTAGGTTAGCTGATTTGGGCTATTCCAGTGACATGTTTGAAAAGGACATGGTAATAAAAGTTTGCAGTTCGTTATTTGTTGTTTCTTCTTTGCTTATACAATTAGAAAAATAATTGTGCTCTTAACTTTTTTTTCATTTGGTACAGGAAACATGGCAAAGAAGAGTTGATCATTACTGGAGTCTTTTTGGTCCAAAAGTCACATCAAACACTATAAGGAATGTGATGGATATGAAAGCAAGCATGGGTTCCTTTGCCGCTGCTCTTAGAAGCAAGGATGTTTGGGTGATGAATGTTGTACCCCATGATGGACCAAGCACTCTTAGGATTGTATATGACAGGGGTCTCATAGGATCTACCCATGACTGGTATTTAGCTCAATCTATTTTACTAAAATATAAATATATGACACCTTTGAAGTTTCATATGCATTTGAATCATACATATAGGGTGCACTTGTTTATAAGTATAAGACACAAAAATAAAAAATCATATTTAATTTGATAGATAAATATGGATATAGATATTATGTCAAGCACTGAATTAATATATTTTGTATCCATCTTACTAGGAAGGATATAGAGACACTAGTAAGAGACAATTTATTTTTTTATTTTTTTATTATTCCTATCAATTTTTTTTATAATTATTTTTCTTTATTATTATGTTTTTTTCTTTTAAATTTTGTGTGAAGAAAAAAATAGAATAAATTAAATTTTCATAATAATTCTATCTTATATTTAGTTTATTAACAAATAAAATATAAAAATATTAACTTTTTATGTCTTTATTTTTTGTGTCATATTTTTAGTGTTTTATTTTGTGCAAGTTTTAATTTAGTCTTAATTCACAATATTTGATTTGCTTAAATGTACCCATTGAGTAGCCATCTTGAGCCGTTTATTTTGTTTGTAAATGTTAAACAAAGTGGAGTACTCAATAAAGATTTTGATTAAACTAAATAAGCAAGATTTAATTTATTTCTCAAAATTAAAATTTTTGTAAAAAATGCATTCTAACAGGTGTGAAGCATTTTCAACATACCCTCGGACTTATGATTTACTTCATGCTTGGACGGTGTTCTCTGATTTGGAGAAGCGAGATTGCAGTCCAGAGGATCTTTTAATCGAGATGGACCGCATGCTTCGACCAACCGGTTTTATTATCATCCACGATAAACAACTTGTGATTGATTTTGTGAAGAAGTACCTTACAGCATTACACTGGGAAGCAATTGCAACTTCAGAATCCAACTCTGACGATGGCAACGAAGTAATTCTCGTTATCCAAAAGAAATTATGGTTGACAACTGGGAGTGTTGATACAGATCAATAGGATAATCATATGCCTTCTATGTTTCATTTCCTCTCTCTCTTTTCTGTTATCTTTTCCTAACAGGGATCAAAACCGTGCGTGTATGCCCCTAGTGTTGAATGCATTGAACAACTTTGAGTTTTTTAGCATTACATAATTCTTACATTGTTTTCTTATCTCGCTTCTTTTTCTTCCTTTTGCTTTCTTTCATTCATCTTGTGGTGGTATTAATTTAAGTTACATGGCATAGTAGCTATGATGCTTCTTAGGCTCTTTACTTCTGTATCACGTAAACTTTTCAATAGTTAACACAAAATACAGTTAGGTGTTAGGACTTGTCGCCCATATATAGCATAAGCTATGTCTAGTGATTACGACTTCGACTTAGAAGGGGAAAACCGCAAACTTTTAAGATTGATGCTTTTCTAACAAATATATGTGTTTTTGCTAAACAAGAAAAGAGTTATGCAGGTCTCTGATTTATAAAGCTACACAATTCATAAGAATTTAGCTTAGTTGATTTGATGCCACTTATCAAGTCTAGATTCAAAAATTAAGAATTATGAGAATTAGTTTTCAAGCTTAATTCAATTAATCAACTTTTTAAAAAGGTTAAAGGAATTCAAGTCAGAGAAGAATTATTTCTCAACATATTCAAACCCTTTGAGATGAAGAACGAAAATCTTTTTTTAAGAAGTAATCAATTGCATCAATTAGAGGTAGAAAAACTATTGCATTAATCCATAGAACTAATAGAGCTCCTAGCTTTAACCGAGAAGAATTAGTTGCTTATGTTCTTCGAAAAATCCTTAATTGTCAAAAACTAAAACTTGCCAAAGAAGAGAAGAGGTCAGAACCCTCTTCCGTTATATACTAATCCTAGACAATTAAAATCAAATTCAAACTTCAAAACAGAAAATCAAAACTAAAGTGAAATCAAATCCCTTTCATAATTGCTCCCTCTTCTATAAAGATCTCTCTCTTAATTGCTTTCAATCTTCAATTAATGTTATCTTTGAAGGATGACGGATGGAAAATTGTGAATTAAGAATTTATAAAAAGAATAACGTTGTGAGTACAGTCCTTAACTGGCGAAAATTTCACTTATCAATTTTAAAAAGATGTCACAATTAAAAATAAAATACCTAGAATTTCCAGGTCGTTTCCCAACGAGTTGAAACAATGTGCGAATTATTGATCAGGAATTTTCTGAGAAATTTATGAGATTTGAAAACGGAAAATAAATAACTGAAAATTAAAGCAGTGGATGATAACAAGATGTGTTGTGTATTTAACATAAGAAACCTTGACTAGGAGAAAATTAATAGGAATTTATATCCTTATTGGTTTTTCCAAGTATAATAGAGAAATGGTTGTTGCTTCTATTTGGTTATCCTTTAATTAATAAAGCAGAGTCAAATAGGTAACTAACTTCGATTCACAAGTCCTAATCGCTTCCCAAGGAAGGATTAGAGTTAGTGATAATCCAATTGGCAGCCATTTTCAATTACCTATTAACACTTGAGTATTCCAACTCAAGGGTTCCCTATTAATCAACTCCAAAGTCAAGTTGGGAGCTCTACTCTGTTGATATGAATGTCATTTTCACAAACATATGAAGGGAGTAGAGAAAGGAGATGGTAATTAAAATTAAAATTAATAAAACTAAAATTGGGGATGGCAAGTAATTGAAAGGAATTCAACAAGTAATAGAATTAAAACTGAAATTGGTTCATTATATTAAGAAATATAAAATTAAGAAAATCATAACATGAATCCAAGCAATTGAATGGAAAAGCACAAGAGTAAGGTAAGAGAATGGCAAACTATAATGACGAAGACCTCCACCAAAGGCAGTAGCAACTCTCTCTCAAGATCCAATCCAAACAAAACTAAGAAAAACTATGAAAAACTAAGAACCCTATGAGAGCAAGTGTTTTTCTCTAGAATTCCCTAAAACTAAAACAAAAAATTCAGAATGAAAAGTGTCTCAAGTCTTAGCTACACCCCTGCATCTATTCTGGACTTTCGGACCTAAAATTGGGTTAAACAGGGGCCCAGAAATCGCCCCCGGCGAATTCAAATATGCAGCATGTGACGGCCTTCCACGCGTACGCATCGTCCACGCGTGCGCGTCGATGTGCATTCCTCTAATCACGCGTACATGTGCTATACGCGTGCGCGTCGCAGCTTTTTCTCCTAACCACGCGTACGCGTGCTTCGTGCGTGCGCGTGCTTCGCGCATGTGCGTCGTTGCTTGCCCATGAAATCCTTTATTCCTTGTCTTCCTTCCTCTTTTACATGCTTCTTTTCCATCCTCTACGCCATTCCTACCCTGTAATCTCTAAAAATACTGAACACATATCACAGCATCGAATGGGAATAAGAGAGGACTAAAAATAATGAATTTAAGGCCAAAGAAGTATGTTATCAATCATAGCACCAATTTGGGAAGGCAAATGTAAAACCATGCATTTCATATGAATAAGTGTATGAAAGATTGATAAAATCCACTCTATTTAGCACAAGATAAACCATAAAATAGTGGTTTATCAAAGGACTTTTGATTGATCATCCAAATGGTTGAGAATTTGGATAAAGGCTAGCCTTGATTGAAGTCTTGGGAGATGCACTTAAGCCCACGTACCACTTGAGATTTCTTGTGTGCCACGTGAAGCAAATTTTGGGGTTGGAATGCTCTTTGTTAAGCTCACGCACCACGTGAACTAAAGCAACGTTGTACGTGAACCAATTTTCCTTTGATTGTGGCTCATGAATGCTCCCTAGCATTGTGTCCGTGGTGAATGTCACGTACCTTGTAAAAATACACTCATGCGTACGCATACATGCATGCATACGCATGCTTGCCAAAATCTCTTGTCATGCGTACGCGTACCACACATGCGTACGCACGATTGCTACGTTCTACGTGAGATCTCTCATGTCCCACGTGAAAAGTGATAGCCATGCGTACGAACGCTTGCATGCGTACGCATGATAGGTGAATTGCTCCCAACATGGTACATGATCTTTACCACTTTGCACATCTCTCTCTCTTCTTCCAGCGAAGCTTTTGTTTATCTCAAGGAGTATTCTTCTTGCCACAGAAAGTATTCTGCTTGTCACAAAGAGCTTTCTGTTTGTTGCTCTCCATCCTCTTTTTTGTTCTATTTCTTTTTGTTTGTCTTTCTAAAGCTTTTTGTAATCAATGAAATTCAACTAATCAAAGTAATGTTCATTCTAACCTTAAATTCATTTCTTATTCAACATGAATTCTTAGTAAATCAATTGAAATCAAGAAAGAAAAGTACTAATGATGCGGATGCATCACAACACCAAACTTAAGATCTTGCTTGTCCTCAAGCAAGCAAAGAAAATAGAAAAGAGACCAAAGTTGAATTAAATAGATTGGAGTTAAATCTTTCTTGAGGTTCATGCCTTCTTGAGAAGTGGGGTTTAACAACCTTTGTGATCATCTTGGATACTTTGTATCTGCAATGAGTCTTGCCTTTCTAGGAATGGATGATTCCTCAAAGTTGAGACTCAGATAATATTATGTGATCCTTTTTTAAACTTTTGGTTGATCCTTGGAGTTTTTTGTTTCATATCAGAGAGCGTTTTGGGTTGGCAACTTTAAATGCTCCGTTCTCAAGGCAACTCTTGATTGTAGGCATTCGATCGGTAATCCCGAGCCAGTTGGCTCAAGTTACTGGGTGATGAGGCACCCTTCGGACCTAATTACCTGAGCCACTCCTTGATACGTTCACACCACAAGCATATGGTTAAAGACTTTAAATTCCCTTCCATTGGTGTCCATAACCTCTTTGGGTTTCTAAGTGCTCTGCCTCAAGGGGACTCTTGATGGTGAGTTTTCGATCAGCAATCCCGAACCAATTTGTTCAAGTTACCGAGTGATGAAGCACCCCTCGGATCTAATCGCCCAAGTTTTATCCTTGGACAATCACACCACAGACATCTAGTAAGGCTCTTTAACCATTGATGCTCAAAGTTTTGCAACCTTTGATCTTTATCTTGATTTTCTTTCTTTGTTTCCTTGGTTGCTATTTCTTTTCTCTCTTTCTTTTTCAGTTCAAGTTCAAGGATCTTTTCTTTTGGTCAAAGATCCCATGATACTTTTCTAAGTCTCATGCTCAGAAGAATCATTCTTTCCCTTTCATGCAATATCATTGTCTCTTGGCTCACTCCATGAAGATCACAAGCATATACCACCACGATTCATGAAAGGGCTTTATTATTATGATTTAACTTTCCTCCGTATAACCAACTTTGTTTTATATGATGAGAGTGCTTAAGAGGACATTACAAGTGGTAGTTGGGTGGATCAAACAAATTAAAGGATGGAAACATACAATCAAAGCAAATGCAAAATAAAACATAGGATAGTGCAAACAGATTATAAAACATAATAGAGAAAAGGAATAAAAGTAAAAAGGGAACTTGACAACCTTAGTCATTATAATTGCCTTCCTCATCACCATCTTCCTCTTCCTGTGCTCCCTTTGACTTCTAAATTCCAGTCTCAGATTTATTAGCTTTACCTTTTTTGTTCCATAGGCCACGCTTCCTTAGTTCATTCTCCCTCCACTCAGCACACTGCTTGCTTATCATTGCAGCCTCTTTCCCTTAAATGTTAGATACTTTTTCATATGGAGTGATATCCGGATGTGCTGCATTTTGAGCCAAAGTACAGTAGTTCATCTTTGCATGCATGTGTAGTCGCCAAGATTCTTGAGCATCAAACCGAGTTTCATAGAGTGCCTTGTAGTCTTGGAACTCTTTGTGATTTGCCCTCTCCTATGCCCTGAAATCTTGAAATTCTCTTCTATGCTCTTGAAAATCATTCATAAATTATGTCTGTTGTGTAGAAAGTTCCTGTATTGCAGCATATATTTATTGTCACTCTACTCCTTGTTGTGGAGGAATCTAAGGGTGTTATTGTGAATTCTGAGCTTCTTGATCTTCTTGTTCTTCCTCATGAGCTTCTTGCTCTTCTTCTTGAACTCCCTGAGCCTCTTCTTCTTGAACTCCTTGAGCAGGTTGTGCTTTTACCTTTTTCATTATTTTCTTAATGATTGGGTGTCCTAGTGATCGGAATGTCATTCTCTATGAAAGCACCAGCCGCTTCATAGAGACGGTAAATAATGCTAGGGAATCCCAATGGAGATCTTGAACTTGGGCTAGAAGCAAAATGGTATATTATATGTGGAATTATTTTATCAATTCTCACCTCTTGACCGATCATTATGCAGTAAATCATGATTGCTCTAGCAACAATAAGCTCAGATCAGTTACTTGTTGATGAAATTAAACGATAGACAAACTCCATCCAACCCCTTACAATTGGCTTGAGCTCATTCCTTCTCAAATGGAGTGCCTTGCTTGAAACTCCTGTGATCCACTGTGCGCCCGACAAAGTAAGACCTCGGATCACTTTATCAAGCCTTGCATCATGTTTTTTTCTCTCTGCATATGTGACCTCTAAAAATGATGAGGTTGAGATTCTCAACCTTAAGACCCTCCGGATGCTCTCCAAACTAAAATCAATTTCCTTGCCTCTCATAAGGTTTAAGGCTCTTGGAATCAGAGTTGTTTACCAACTTTGATGGGTTAGAAAGGAAGAGCTCGGCAAGACCTTCCCGTGATCGCAAACCGTTCGACAATCCAAGCACCGTAGCTCAAGATATGGCCAAAAGAAGGAGATGATGAATAGTGTCAATGGAGGACACTCTTTTCTCTCAATCTCACGTTCCTCTCTCCCTCTTTATGCTGAAAATGAACTTTCTTGGTTCATTTAAGATTTTATATATGTTAGACTTAGGCCCAACTTGGGCTCGGTCCAACCGCATAGCATTTTTGGTTCGTTTGGCCCAACTTTGGGCCAAATCCTTTAGAATATGTGCCCGGTTTACTATTTCAAATCCTTTTCTAAGAGTTTCTACTTTTTTATTCTCTCTCACACAGTACTGGACAGACCTAAGTTGGTACTGCCGGCTAATCTACCGATACGCATTTTTACGTGAAGATTTTCAAAAGAAGACATTTTTCTACTCAGAAAAATCTACTGAATCTGAATCTTACTTTTATATAAAAAAATATTTTTATATTTTCAAACCTATTTCGGGCAATTAAATTATTCTATTCTACTCAAGCAGTTTTTTGTGAAAATTTCGGTTCTTACATTCTCCCCTCCTAAAAAAAGATTTTTGACCTCGAAAATGCTAACCACCACGCTTCCGCTGCGTCACTCTGGTCGTTCGTCATCACGAATCCGAATTCCTAGGCTACATCCACTAGAATCTTCCTTTCCCATGGTTTATTCCAACAAAATCCTAAGCTCTTGCAGTTTTAACAACGACTTTCCAAAAGATAGAACTAAGCTATGCTTATGTCCAAGTAACATAATATTCCCACAGTATACGCTTACCTTTCATCGGAGGATCCAACCCTGTCGCATCACGTGTATCCAGAGTAAACACCCGACCTGATTGTTGATTCCGGCTCGCATCTTGATTGTTCCCCTGATGGAAATCATTGGCAATATGTCCAGATAGTCCACAATTAAAACATACACCTCTTCCCTTTGTCTGACAGAACTGGTCAAAGTTAGCTCCTCTGAAGTTGCCTTGAGTCTGAGGACGCTGACGTGCATGCCCATCTCTCTTGAAGCTTTGCCCCCTCGATCGAAAGAATTTCCCACGGCGTTGGTTGTTGTTACTTCCATGAGTATCCTTCACCAAAGCCACCTTCCTGGCACATTCTTCCACAACTCTTTCTTTGTTCACTAACTCCGAGAATCTCCTAATCTCTAACGGAGCCACAGTGGTCATGATGATATCCTTAAGTCCTTCGTGGTACTTGATGCATTTCCATTCTTTGTAGGACTCAGGAGCTCCCTGACATTGATGAACGAATTTTTGATGGTATAGAATTTCACAAATGAAACCTCATTGCAAGTATAGTTTCTAAACCAACAAATAATCCTCTCATGCAAAAATTTGGTTGTCACAAGTAACAAACCCCAATAAAAATAATAACCGAAGTATTCAAACCTTGGGTCGCCTCTCAAAGAAATTGCAGGGAAGTGTTCTTGTTATTGATTATGAGATGTATATTTTGGGATTTTGGATAAAAGACAGGAAAAGTAATTTGCAAGAATAAAACTAATAGCTAAGAAAGCTCTTGGCAAGGTATGAGAATTAGAAGTCCTATCCTCATTATCATCATCAACTGTGACAACAATTGTTCTTTGCTCTACTTAATTAACCTCTAACTATAAAGGCAAGTCAAGTGAAGATAATCAAATTGGGTCCACAAGTCCTAGTCAAATCCTAGGGAAAGACTAGCTTTAGTGACATGCAAATCAATTAGCAATTTCCAATTATGAATCAACAAATGAGTTTGATAACTCAAGAGTCACTAATTACTCAACTCAAGCCAAGAGGAGAAAAATCTACTCTAACATCCTTCCAAGCATTTAATCAAACACTTGGAAGGTATAAAAGGAAAGTAAAATCAAATTGCAAGAAAAGTATATCTACACTACCTATTGCAAGGAATTAACAACAATAAAGCAAATCAACAATAAAAGAATTCAAAATCAAATTGCATTAAAGGAAAATAAGAGAAACAAGAGTGCATCAATAACAAAGTAAATAAGTACAAGGAGTAAAGTACCAAACTAGAGAGAGGAAGGGTAGAAGAACAAGAAATTACAAAGGAAAAGTAAATCAAAGCATGAATTAAACCTAGATCTAAGAAATCCTAATCTAGATCTAACCTAATTCTAGAGAGAAGAGAGAGCTTCTCTCTCTAGAAACTAGCTAAAACATTATGTAAACTAAACTATATGCTAATGTGTTAATCCCCTAATTGTCCTTTGAATTCTGCCTCTAATAGCCTCAGAAATGAGTTGGATCTGGGCCTGAGAATCCCAGAAATTGCCCCCAGCAGATTCACTATAAGTGGGTCATGTGCGAGCACCGACGTGTACGCATGGGTCATGCATACGCGTCGATGGCATTTTCAATCCACACATACGCGTTTGATGCACGTGCGCATCGATCTCAGCATCCCAAATCCTTATTTCTTCATAGATTCTCCACTTTTCATGCTTTTCTCTTTGCTCCTTTGATCCATTCCTAGCCTTTTCAACCTGAAATCACTAACAAACGCATCAAGGCATCTAGTGGAATCAAAGATGGATTAAAATCAATTCCTAAGAAGACATATATGAGCACATGAGGGATAAAGCAGTAGCAATCAAATCAAATCCACAATTGAGTTGAGTTATTGAAGATTTTACAAACTTGCAAGAAAAGTGATGATTCTAGGTGAAAACATGTAATTGAGCAATTGAGCCCTCACCGGATGTGTATCCGCTCTAATCACTCAAGTGTTTGGGATTGATTCACTCAATTCTCCTCTAATCATGCTTTCCAAGATTTATTTTTCATCTAACAATCAACAATTATTCAATGCATGTATACAAATATCATGAGGACTTTTTCATAGGTTGTAATGGAACTAGGGTCAAGGTAGGATGCATATGGTCAAGTGAGCTTGAGATTTAAATCTTTGACCAACTTAAACTTCCCACCTAGCCTATATGACAACCTATGCAATTTCAAAGCTAACCTAACTACCCATTCTTCATTTTTTCACATACTCATGCATTCTTTTCTTGATCATAACTCATATGCATTGGTTATTATTGAACTTCGCTTTGGGGCATTTTGTCCCCTTCTTATTACTTTTTTTTCTTTTTCTTTCTTTTTCTATTTATTTTTTTTCTTTTCATATATATATTTTTTTTCTTTTCATTTTCTCATTTTTTCCTTTTTACAAAAGTATCAATGCATATGGCTTTACATTTAATTAACACATGAGAATGTTTCCAATTTCCAAGATCTTCAATAAAGGTACAACACACACCTTTTCTAAACCAATGTCCCAAGTTTCTCCACACTTGAATCATACACACTCACTAGCCTAAGCTAATCAAAGATCCAAATTAAGGACATTTATTGTTTTCCGCTTTAAGGCTTGTAATGTGCTAATATGAAGAACAAGTGGGTTAATCGTAGGCTCAAAGTTGGCTAACAATAGAAGATAAAAGGTAGGCTATTTGGGTAAGTGAGCTAAATGAAACAATGGCCTCAATCATATAAATGCATGTATACACAAAATAATGGACATAAAGAATTAAACAAATCAAAGATCACAATCATAGAAAGAGAATAATGCACACAAGAAGGAAAATAAGTGGTTATAAGATGTAACCACGCAATTAGGCTCAAAACTCACAAGTTTGTGTTCTTAGCTCAAAAACATGATCCACAATGTACAGTTCAAGCAAGTTCAATGAGAAAATTTTTTTACTCAAATCAATTGGGACGCCCTATAAGTGAATTTCTTGAAAAATTTCATTATTTTGACTAAGATTTCATTATTTTGACTAAATTTATATATATATATATATATATATATATATATATATATATATATATATATATATATATGCAAAATAAGAAAATGCAACTAAAAATCCTAAAAGAAAAATGAAATGCAAGAGTGTTGGGATTATAAACTTGTCACCCAAAAACGCCGACTGGTCGGACGACCTCCCCACACTTAAAAGTTTGCACCGTCCTCGGTGCATTCAAAGATGAGTAAGGGAGTACGGCAAATTTCCGGATTGCCACCTTCAGCTAGTAGATCAACTGGCTGCTGTACGTTCTTTTTCCCGCTTCTATTTTTGCTTGTGGTGCATTATTCATGAAAAATAGAAAATAACACCATAAGATGAGAAAATACAAAAGCAAGGAAGCGCAAATTATTGGAATGAGGTAATAATCACCAGAAAGAAGTGAGTGAATTAGTGTGGCATTGAAGAAAAGAGTGTGTGAGTGCTAAATTAGGCACCTTTTAGAACACACACTAGCATAAAAGCTATGTCACAAGAGAAGCATGCACTTCACTCATTCTAGTGTGCTTGAAATACTTTTAATCTTGTAGGTTAAGACAACTAAACAAGCAATAAAGAAGCATAAAAGCATTCAAGCGAAAAACATATGGATGCATATGATCAAGAAACACAATGCATTAAGATAAATGCTCAACATCCATCAAGAAATTGCCTAAACAAAGAAAGGATTCAAATCACATGGTGGCCAAATCATGCAATTCAAAAGATTTAGAAAGCTCTAAAGGCAAGTCATTCACTTGGTATTCACAAAAGTTAAGCATGAAAAATTCAAAACCAAGTTATGAATTGTAACCTCAATAAAGAGATCCAACAATAAAAATTAACAACAATGATGTTAAACCAACATCTCATCAGTGATCAGCAGCAATAAACAGTAAAATGAATTAATAATACAACACTTATAATGAAAACAGAAAAATTAAACAAAAATAAAACTAACCAAACAACTAACTAACTAAAAGGAATAGTTATAAATGGTGTTTGGTAGTGTTGAATGAGAAGTAAGAGAAGGGAAGAAGAAGGGACAGAAAGAAATGGAAAGAAGAGAAGAAAAGAGAGGTGTTGAGACAATGCGACCTACGTGTACGCGTGGAGCGACGCGTGTGCGTGGAGTGGTGAAATGGAATCGACGCGTACACGTATATCACGCGTACGCGTGGTGTGTTATTCAGAGAGCGTCGACGCGTACGCGTGAGGTGACGCATATGCGTGCTTTCGGGCACAAAGTTGGCATGAAGTAGGCACAACTGTCGAGATTTTGGCTGGGAGGTGGAAATTTTGAATCCACGCGTACGCGTGGGTGACGCGGCGCATGGATGGTTGAAAAAACTTGGATCATGCATACACGTGGGGCACACATACGCATGGGTTGGTGCTTTGTTTTTCAAAATTTTTCTAAGTTCTTGCACCAAACCAAGCATTTCAAACCTCCAAACAGCTACCAAAACACCATAAAACCTTATTTAACATCCTAGACTACCAAATACACTCAACAAACTCAAAAAAACATGAATTTAAATTGATTTTACTAATATTTACAAAAGAGGAAATGAAAAGATTTTACCATGGTAGGGTGTCTCCCACTTAGCACTTTTGTTTATTGTCCTTAAGTTGGACTTATGGGGAGCTCCTCCTCAAGATTGCTTGTGCTTGTACTCATCCTTGAACATCCATCAATGCTTGGACTTCCAATAAGCTCTATTCTTCATAATCAATACCTCCAAGTCTTGATGGAGTTCTTCACAAGCTAAAGGCTCCCAAATTTGATCCTCATATATTCCCGGAACCCATATCTTGTTTCTACACCCATCTTCAAGTTAATCATCATTATTCCATTTGGGTGGAAAGCAAGATGAATTCTCAATGAAGTGTCTAACTATCCTCCGAGACCCATCTACTTGAGCACTAGTCCAACCTTTGCATCTAATCCTTGAAGTATCAACCATTATGAACCTTGATTTGCAACGCCAACCACAAAACACCCTCCTCTTACGCTTCATCCCGCAAAGTGTCCTAAGTTGACCATCCATTCCAAACAAGCCAAACTCAAGTGGGATAATAAGGCTAATAGAAATGAGTTTTACTCACTCAAATGAAGGAATAGATGACAACCTAGGTAAAGAATCTTCTAAGGATCTTGACAAAGCGTGTTCAACTCCCGTCCTTCTTTTTTCTAAGGACTTCCACCTCTTCACAAGATTTATCAAATTTAATCCTTTGTTCATCAATTTGAGAAGGTTCTTCAAGCTCAAAGGATTCTTCACCACTAAGACTTGATGCTTGATCTTAATTGCCAAGGGAACTTAATTCTTCCACTATCCCATCCAATTCTTCATATGGGATATGCCTTGGAAGTTGTGCACATTCCTCCTTAACATCAAATTCGATCTTCTTGGAGGGATTTTCTTCAACTTTGAGTTCCCATGGAGGTTCCGCATCTCCTAAGTCCTCAACCAATTCTTCCTCTTTTTCAAGAATCAAAGCTTCCTCCAATTGTTCCAACACAAAGCAACATTCCTCATTTTCCACCGGAATTTCCAATCTCTCCTTCATGCTATGCACTTCATTTGATTCCCCACATGTAGCCATGGGAGTGCTTTGAGTGTTCAAGCATTGGGAGGCTAATCGGTTTACGACCTCGGCCAAGGCGGCCGTGAAATATAGTACATCCCTTTGCATCTCTTCTTGCCCTTGAATATTAAGACCAAGGGTTTCATTTGTTGGAGATTGGGGTGGATGGAAGGGTTCATTATCAATAATCATGGAGAAAGGATTCGTAATAGGAAGGTGGTTCATCATAGTAAGGATGTGGTGGTTGATGCGTGAGCATCTTTTCAATCTTTTCCTAGTGAATTTGCATTCAAATTATTAAATTTAATAAAGAATTAATTATCTTTTAGATACTATGGATGCTACTTTGAGTCGTGTGAAATTATGTTTATTTTAGGTAGCATTCGGATGAATTTGATGGAGTTTCCGCAGAAAAACAGAAGAAGGCGAATGATGCTGTCAATCTTGACCTCTCCGAACTCAAACCTGAATAACTCGAGCTACAGAGGTCCAATGGATGTAACTTTAGTGGCATTGAAAAGATAACTTCCAGAGCTTTCTAACGATATATAATAGTTTACACTTCTCTCCCACCAATTCGGCCAAGGTTGCGCCTAACTTGAGAATCTTAAGTTAGGCGCAAGACAACAACAACAACACGCAACCATAGGCGTGACTCCTCAAGTAAGGCACAATGAACCCCCAAGTTAGGCACAAGACAACAACAACAACATGCAACCATAGGCGTGACTCCTCAAGTAAGGCACAATGAACCCCCAAGTTAGGCGCAGCACATGAGGGCAACACACTCTTTCTCACTGCATCCCTCAAGTAAGGTGTGACTTGTTGCCAAGTTAGGCGTGGTCCTCAGTAAAGTTTAGTGATCCCCGCGTTTACAAGAATCGCGCAGATTGTTTAATTAATTCTGATTTAAACTTTATTTTTTTATTTAAAAATAGAAAAAGATATTATTTTAGTTTTAGAAAATAGATTTGAAAATTTATTAGGATTAGATTTAAAAGGAAAAAGAAACTTCTCTTTTGGGGGACCTCATTCTGTAAATTACAGTTTACCTGAATCCTAGTTTTTCTCTCTTAACCATGAGCAACTAAACTTCCACTGTTAAGGTTAGGAGCTCTGTCTATTATATGGATTGATTCTATTGTTTTTCTATTTGAATTCATGTACTAATTTGTAATTCAATAATTGTTTTCGTTCTTTATCTTATGAATTTGGGTGGAACGGAAGTATGACCCTTGTTCTAATTGAGTTCTTGTATAACTTGGAAAAGCTAGTTACTTGAACAACAGCTTGAAAACATATTCTCCTAAATTTCTAATTATCTGGACTTAACCGGATACGTGACATATAATCCTCTTATATTTGGGTAATTAGGATTTCTATGGCATATAAACTAGAATTGTACTTCACCCTCTAATTGGAATTAAGTGACCAAAAAATTGGCGGTTGATGAATTTTAGAGGATACTAAAAAGGTCTAAGGAATCAGGGTTTAGTCACATACAGTTTGCCATGAATTAAATCTTGCATCATTCAAATAGTTAGTAAGAAAAGTCAATCCGGAAAATAGATATCTCTGAAGCCTTAACTGTTTTCTCCATATATTATTCACAACTTGTTCACTGCTTGCTTTATTAATTTTCTGAATTTACGGTTTGATACAATTGAGACCCAAACGCTCTTTTCAGTTTGTCTAACTAAGTAATTTAATCCACCGTTGTTGTTTAGTCCATCAATCCTCGTGGGATCGACCACCATTCACTTGAGGTACTACTTGGTACAACCCGGTGCACTTGCCAGTTAGTTTGTGGGTTATAAATTCCGCACCAGTGGTTCAATGTTCTCTATTCGTTCTACTTGTTGCACCACTGGTACACGAAAATTACACTCACACTATGTAATTCCACACAACTAACCAGCAAGTGCATTGGGTCATCCAAGTAATACCTTACATGAGTAAGGGTCGATCCCACGAAGATTGTTGGCTTAAAGCAAGCTATGGTTATCTTATTATTCTTAGTCAGGATACCAATAGGGTTCTTTAGTTTCAATTGTAAAAAGTGAGAGAGCATGAAACGAGTAATTGTTACGCAGTAATGGAGAATATGTTGGAGTTTCGGAGATGTTTTGTTCTCTGAATCTCTGCTTTCCCCCTGTCTTCTTCTTCATGCACGCGAGGTTCCTTCCATGACAAGCTGTATGTAGGGCATCACCGTTGTCAATGGCTACTTCCCATCCTCTCAGTAAAAATGGTCTAAATGCTCTGTTACAGCACGGCTAATCATCTGTCGGTTCTTGATCATGTCAGAATAGGATCCATTGATCCTTTTGCGTCTGTCACTATGCCCAACACTCATGAGTTTGAAGCTCGTCACAGTCATTCAATCCCTGAATCCTACTCGGAATACCACAGACAAGGTTTAGACTTTCCAGATTCTCAAGAATGCTGCCAATGGAGTCTAGCTTATACCACGAAGACTCTGATTAAGGAATCTAAGAGATACTCATTCAGTCTAGTGTAGAACGGAGGTGGTTGTCAAGCACGTGTTCATAGGTTGAGAATGGTAATGAGTGTCATGAATCATCACCTTCTTCATATTGAAGTGCAAATGAACATCTTAGATAGAAACAAGCATGTTTGAATAGAAAACAGAAATAATTGCATTAATTCATCGAGACGCTGCAGAGCTCCTCACCCACAACAATGGAGTTTAGAGACTCATGCCATCAAAGAGTAAAAAGTTCATATCTAAAATGTCATCAGATACAAAATAAGTCTCTAAAAGTTGTTTAAATACTAAACTAGTAACCTAGGTTTACAGAAAATGAGTAAACTAAGATGGATAGTGCAGAAATCCAATTCTGGGGCCCACTTGGTGTGTGCTGGGGCTGAGGCTTGAGCTTCTCACGTGCCTGGGCTATTTTTGGAGTTAAACGTCAGGTTGTAACCTATTTCTGACGTTTAACTCCAACTTGCAACCTGTTTCTGGCGTTCAACGTCAGAATGCAACATGGAACTGGCGTTAAATGCCAGTTTATGTCATTTATCTTCGCGCAAATTATGAACTATTATATATTTCTGGAAAACCCTGGATGTCTACTTTCCAACCCAATTGAGAGCGCGCCAATTGGACTCCTGTAGCTCCAAAAAATCTATTCCGAGTTTAGGGAGGTCAGAATCCAACAGCATCAGCAGTCCTTTTTCAGCCTAAATAAGATTTTTGCTCAGCTCCCTCAATTTCAGCCAGAAAATACCTGAAATCACAGAAAAATACACAAATTCATAGTAAAGTCCAGAAATATGAATTTTGCATAAAAACTAATAAAAATATACTAAAAAGTAGCTAGAACCTACTAAAAACTACCTAAAAACAATGCCAAAAAGCGTATAAATTATCCGCTCATCAACCACACACTCCAATCTATTGTTCTCAAGTTGAGATTCTACAATCTCCTTCATACTCCCCTCCTCGGTTACTCTTCCACAATCATCCATGGACATGTTTTGATTGTGGCATGAATCCCATGAGTCCAACTTTTGTTGGATGGTTGCTTGAAGCCGATCCATTGATTCCTTTAGGTGATTCCTTGATTCTCATTCCAAATTGCTAACATAAGTGAGATCATAATGTCCTTGGATTGATGGACATGGACATTCTTCCCTGGAGGGTTGTGATGGAAAGTAGAATTCATCTTGTGGGTGAAAGTTTTCATGCATCAGAGGTGGTTCATCTTGGTAATAGTATGGAGAAGGTGGTTCTTGGAAGTTTTGATATTGTGGTGGTTCCATATATGGTTCATATGGCTCAAAAGGTGGTTGGTATGGTGGATATGGATTATGATCATATGGAGGTGCTTGATGAAAAGGGGCTTGTGAGTATGATTGATGACTATGTTGAGGATATGGCTCATAGGTATATGGTGGTGGTTCTTGATAGTCACAAGGAGATTCACCATAACCATTGGATTGATATACATCATGGAATGGCTCTTGTTCATAGTTTATTGGTGGGGGTTGTTGCCAAGAGGATTGATCATATACATATGGCTCCTCCCACTCTTGAGTGTCCTATCCTTGATACATATCCTAATTGAAGCTTCCATTTCCTACAACATAATGAGAACCAAACTCATAGCCAAAGTGGTGAGAATTCATAGTAGCAAGAGAAAATAAAAATAAAAACTAGTAACAAATAAAGAGAACAAACTCCTGCAACTACCAAAAACTAACAAAGAAGCAAAAGGTAAACATATTCACAATATTCACATATATACAATAACCAATAGCAAAGCACAGAATTGCAACTCCCCAACAACGGCACCATTTTGATGAACGAATTTTTGATGGTATATAATTTCACAAATGAAACCTCGTTGCAAGTATAGTTTCTAAACCAACAAATAATCATCTCATGCAAAAATTTGGTTGTCACAAGTAACAAACCCCAATAAAAATAATAATCAAAGTATTCAAACCTCGGGTCGTCTCTCAAAGGAATTGCAGGAAAGTGTTCTTGTTATTAGTTATGAGATGTATATTTTGGGATTTTGGATAAAGGACAAGAAAAGTAAATTGCAAGAATAAAACTAATAGCTAAGAAAGCTCTTAGCAAGGTATGAGAATTAGAAGTCCTATCCTTATTATCATCATCAATTGTGACAATAATTGTTCTTTGCTCCACTTAGTTAACCTCTAACTATGAAGGCAAGTCAAGTGAAGATAATCAAATTGGGTCCACAAGTCCTAGTCAAATCCTAGGGAGAGACTAGCTTTAGTGACATGCAAATCAATTAGTAATTTCCAATTATGAATCAACAAATGAGTTTGATAACTCAAGAGTCACTAATTACTCAACTCAAGCCAAGAGGAGAAAAATCTACTCTAACATCCTTCCAAGCATTTAATCAAGCACTTGGAAGGTATAAAAGGAAAGTAAAATCAAATTGCAAGAAAAGTAGATCTACACTACCTATTGCAAGGAATTAACAATAATAAAGCAAATCAACAATAAAAGAAATCAAACTCAAATTGCATTAAAGGAAAATAAGAGGAACAAGAGTGCATCAATAACAAAGTAAACAAGTACAAAGAGTAAAGCACCAAACTAGAGAGAGGAAGGGTATAAGAACAAGAAATTACAAAGGAAAAGTAAATCAAAGCATGAATTAAACCTAGATCTAAGAAATCCTAATCTAGATCTAACCTAATTCTAGAGAGAAGAGAGAGATTCTCTCTCTAAAAACTAACTAAAACATGATGTAAACTAAACTATGTGCTAATGTGCTAATCCACTAATTGTTCTTTGAATTCTGCCTCTAATAGCCTCAGAAATGAGTTGGATCTAGGCTTGGAAAGCCCAGAAATTGCCCCCAGCGGATTCACTTTAAGTGGGTCACGTGCGAGCACCGACGCGTACGCATCTATTGCATTTTCAATCCATGTGTACGCGTCTGCTGCGCGTGCGCGTCGATCTCAGCATCCCAAATCCTTATTTCTTCATGGATTCTCCACTTTGCATGCTTTTCTCTTTGCTCCTTTGATCAATTCCTAGCCTTTTCAACCTCAAATCACTAATAAACGCATCAAGGCATCTAGTAGAATCAAAGGTGAATTAAAATCAACCAATTAAGGGACTAAAAGGTATGTTTTTACACTTAAGCACAAATTAGGAGAAAGTCATGAAACCATGCTATTTCATTGAATAAATGTGGGAAAAGTGGATAAAATCTACCCAAATTAAGTACAAGATGTACCACGAAATAGTGGTGCATCAGACATACCCTCTAAAATCTGCAAAGTTCTTCGAACTTGCTGGTGTACTGTGCCACAGTCATAAACTCTTGCTTCAGCTGCATGAGTTCCAATTCCCTTGCTTCCCTCATCGACTCTAAAAAGTACTTCTTATAGAACAGAGTCTGAAACAGTTCCCATGGGATGTCCCTATTCTGCGGTTACATCAGTCAGCACTCCCCTTGCCACCAGTGTTGTGCCTCACCTAACAACTGATAGGCTGCAAACTCTAAGAAATGATTCTCCGGAACATGTTGAGCTTGCAACGTACGCTCCATAGCTTGAAACCAGTTATCTGCTTCAGTAAGATCTGTCGATCTCTTAAAACTTGGCGGGTTAACTTTCAGAAAGGTCTCTAACATCATCGAAACACCACCGCCCAAGTCGTTTCCCGCACCTTCTCCATTCTCATTGCCGTTATCATTTCCATGTCCTATCCTTTCCATAGCCTGAGCAGTCGCAGCAGCATTCGCTTACATAGCGTTTGCTAGGTGGGTCATAGCTGCCATAAATTCAACGTGGTTACCGATCGGTTGATCATCCTCACTGTCTCTCTGTGTACGGGAACGATCTCGTCCATGAGTAGCCATTCAGGTTCCTGTCCACACCAAACAATCGATATCATGGTGATCAATCTCAATATCTCAAGTCTAGTGCTTCAATTATCCCAAAAAGGCACTCACAAACAAGCATGCTATGCATATCAAGTGAATAACCTAAATAGCATGAAAGAAAATTGACCCAGAGAATGCAATGAAGCACAATTGGTCCATCCTTCAGGCTCACGAGGACGAACTGCTCTGATACCATAAATGTAACACCCTGTTACCCTAAGCCTTACCTCTAGCCGTAAAGCGAAGGATAAAGAAGTGTCATGATAGTTTTAAAACTCATACAGTAATAAATATAGAATGAAATAGTAATACTAGAAGCCCGATGAGGAATAAAAATAAGAGACTACAACATAAAAATAAAAATACAATGATAACAAAAGATCATTTGCTCTGTCACCATCCACAAACTCACCGAGATGGGTTGCGACTTGTATCTGAAAAGTAACAACAATATATGGTATGAGAACCGGAGGTTCTCAGCATAGTAACAGTACCCAATATATAAGACATAAGGTTCCGGGATGCCAAAGGCAATCCTGAACTTCACATCATAGATACACAAGCTTAACAAATTAAATAACTTAAACTCTAAGCCATAAACAGGATTATCTAAACTTAGAGAATTTCCAACTAATTCTAATCACATCGCTGTATCTCACAACTTTCGCTAACCTAACCTCCATACGATCCCATCGCCACCGCCTCCCGATGTAAAACCCGAGAGATTAGTAAATAATTAGAGAATAAATTAATTATTACTCAAGAAAATTAGAAAATGAATTTTTGTAGTTTAACATGATAGAGAAAATTAAAATAAGAATTTTGACACTATTTTAAAGAATTTGGCTCGAGATTGGGCCAAACGGGTAGAACCAACCCATTGGCCCAATACTTAATGAAGGGAGAGCCCCTTCTTCCCCATTCAGCAAAGAAGGACGCTGAAACATCCAAGGGGAAGAGAAGGGTTCCAAACCCTAACCTCCATTTCAAACCACCATATCTCTCCACTCCGAGATCCGATCGCCGCACCATTTGCACCTACGCGACCACCGCGTCGAACTCTACGAATCTATCGGAATAATTTCATTGGTAAACTTCACTTTCACCCTAGTTGCTCTACCCCTTTTTATTTTTGAAAATTATTGGAGTGGTGGTGAGATTTTGCTTCTTTGATGTTATATGACCCGATTAGCTTGAGAAAAACATTCACTCTTGCTTATATGACGCTTGTGTATTGGGTATTAAGTCTTGGATATATGCATGTGTGGTGATGTGAATTTAGGTATATATGTATATTGGAGTTTGATTTGTGGGCATTGGAGGCTTAATTGGAAGCTTGGGAAGCTGAATTGTGGTGAGGAAGGCTTGTGAGCTTGCCTTGAGGGTTGCCTTGGTTAATACATAGAAATCAGCCAAGGTATAATTTAGGTTTCACGTATTTAATATGTAATGTTCTGTGAAAACTTAGGCTAGATGACCATAGGATAGGTTGGAATACAAGTATATGTTTGATGCTTAGCACCCTTAGGGATGATTTTGATAAAAAATTGAGTATTTGTTGGATGATTGTGGTTTATGATGATAATAGGAGGCTAAGTGATTAGTTGATGATGAACAACATGATGATATGAATATATATGGAAACATGATGATATAAATACATAATGAGTAAGTGGATTGGAATCTTGTTGGTTTAAAAATGAGAAATTTATGTGTGAAATTGTGATAATTGAAGTATAATTGAATGTGGTATGAAGTGGGAGTTTTATTACTGTGTTGGTGTGTTATAATATGCTGTTAAGCTAAATATATAGGAAGTGGGATTTAAGTTTGGTTTGTAATGAAAATTGAGGTTTGAGGTGTTTGTGAAAAACTAATTTTTAGCCGAATTTCGGTGAGCCATAACTTGGCTTCCGACCCCCAAGTTATTTCAAACTTTTTCAAATGAAAATTGCGTCTATGAAGTTTACGCCGTTCGAAGAACGGATGAAAAATATTTTAAAACGAAAAAGTTATGCACATCAGAAGTTTGGAGTGCAAAGCTGAAAATTCTGCAGCATTCAACATTTTTGCTGTTCTACATAACTCGCATACGCGACCACCTGCACGCGACGCGACCAACCTTTTCGGGTTGGGTATCTCGCGTACGCGAGCAGAATGCTTGCGCACACGAGCATAGAAAATTGTATTACCACGCGTACATGTGACCTTTTAGAAATGCACTCCCATGCGTACGCATGGCCCACGTGTACGTGTGACCCCTGTTTTCAGCAAATAAGATTTTTGTATTTTAAACATGAATTTAAACCTCTAAACCTCTATTTTCACTCATTTACCCTTAGATCTCAGTATTAATCTTAGTAATGGGATGAAGCTAGAAAATGGTGGTAACTTGTGGGTGAAGTAAACTTGGAAATGACAAATTAAAAATGAAAAGTGCGAAGATGTGATTGAATTAGAACTTAGGAGTGAATGTTGAGACCGGAAATGACTGGTATGGTCGCTTTGGTCGAGATGGCAAGGTTTGGGGTAGGAACCCGCTTGCGTGTTAAATTGAAAATGTGTTCGGATGGCAAGTTGAGGACGGAAGTTCTCTCTCTTGTCGTGATGAGGATGTGGGGAAGGTGGAAAGGCACTCTCCTTTGTATTGTTTCCCCCACATTCTTCTCTAGTTGTAAGGTGGAAAGGCACACTCCTTTGCATCCAAAAGTATCGCCCTAAGAAAATCAACATCTCGATGGTTATAGTTAGGATTCATACGCGATACCAGTTTAGGCTCGAGTTTATTTTAAAAAAGGCATTAAGATCGAAAGACTAATGAACAATATGAACGGTGTTCATGAGAAATCAGTAGGAAAATCTTGTGTACGGTCAAACAGAGTTGTACTGAAATATTGGAATGCACGAGGAGAAGAACTAAGGTGCATCTCAAGAAAAAGAGTTTGAATCAAGGACCTTTGGTAGGAAGAATAGAGCGTATAGAGTCAAAGAAGTCTCAACTGATTTAGAAGAGCACGGTTTGTGAATACGAACAACCCTACTCATTGCAAGACGTGATTATACCAAGACAAGCTCAAACTCATCCTAGAAGAAACAAGATTCATGCGTATAGAGAGTAAAACTAGAAAGATGATCAAGTCATTTAAGAAGAACTCCGGATAGAGTTTCAACGAAAGTTTGAAAAGAAAGATTAGATCGGGTCGCGAGGATTCGTTGGCACATTCCCTCTCGTATAAAGTCTCTTACCGTTCTCTTCCTTCTTCACTGTCATAATCGGCGCTTCTCACAAGGTAACACTTAGTTGGACAATTCTCTCTTTCAGTACTCTCTTCAACTCAATCCTAAGTTCTACTGATTGTAATGGTGTCTTCGCTTGTGGTGCAATCAACACTGATCCAACTTTTGGCACAAGTCTATCACAAACTCACTTTCTCTCTGAGATGGAAATTCTGGTACACCTTCAAGAGTTGTCTCAAAAACTTTGTCATAGTAGAAATTTGGTCTCGTCTTCACACGCATCTTAACAATTAACAACTAAAGGTTGAATTTGCTCTATTTCTCTTCCTCGAAGTTTTACCGTCACTGGACTTCAAACAATAACTCTGCGTAGCCCTCAACACTCCTAATTCCTTAGATATAATCCAACCTGCTTCTGCTACGTCACTTTGATCCTTAACCTTCAAGAGCTTAACCGCTCCTATAAATTAACTAAATATCGCTCCGTCTCAATGACTAATGGTCTTCGACTAATCATTAACTTGGATTTCACGATTATCAACGCTTGTCATGCATTACGAATGAATATCACATATTAATGATATGCAAAGAAGTTAGAAATCTAACTGTTAGTTCGTGGTTACCTCGGGTTTGAGATTCAGATTCAGTTGCATCCCGGCGTTTCCTGTGTAGACAATCTCAAGCTATATGCCCTCGCTTCCCACACTTGTAACATACACCTAGCCTGGCTCTGCATGGTCTATTCAGATGGTACTTCTTGCATCTTGGGCATCTTAAGTCTTCCGGTTGAATACTAGTTTGCCCTTTTGAATTTGGATCCAGACGGTTGTCGTTTCTTCGGTCATTGTTCCGGCATTGAGAATGTGAAGCGACATAACAACCCTTTTTGAAGCTTTGGCTCCTAGGTGTAATCTTTCCCTTTTTCTTTGTGAAGGGTTCCTGGCGGTTACTCCTTGCTACCTCAGTTCTCGTTGAGCTTTCTCCCGTTTCCTGACCCGTGTTAACTTGCTCCGGATAACTTACTGGTACCCCCGTACTCAGAACATTATTTCCACCTTCATGTTTGTTACCACCATTGTTGCCAGTCCTAGCTTGTGGTTCCATCTTATCTATCACTTGGCTAGTCATAGCAGCAACAGCACTAATGGCAGCAATAGCACTCGTCATCACGGTCACGAAATAGGTTAAACTACCTACCGGTATGGTTACCTCATTAACTCTTCATCCCCGACCTCAATTACGCCCATGACCGCGCCCAAGAGACGCCATTTGGTTCCTATTCACACCAAGCAAGTGATATCAAGGTGATCAGTCTCAATATCACAAGTCCAATGATTCAAAGACCCAAATACATGCTCATGAACTTTATGCTATTTATATCAGTCTGATATCCTAAATAGCATATAAATACAACTCAGAGTATGCTCAGAAGTATAGTCAGTCCGTTCCTCAGGCTCTACAGGAATGAATTGCTCTGATATTATAATGTAACACCCTACCACACAGAGCTTTAACGTTTAAGCCGTAAAATAGAGGTGGTGTGGCATTACAACCTCTAAAATAAACTATATACATATAATAGCAGAAAGAATATAATAAACTAGAAGTCTTGAGAAATGGGTGAAACAAAATCGTGAAAATAAAAGCGCAACACTCAGGAAACGAGATAACTTGCGTGCGAAGAAACCTAAAGATCGTAGGTATAAATAGACAAAAAGAGAGAATAGAGAGTCAAGGATACAAAATAACTAGCTCCTAACTCAACCTGCGAAGCCAAGGCTGGCCGGAGAATATTTACATACGTATATACATCTTCCATCAACCCAAAATACAAAGATAAAACCTTAACACTCTTTTAACTTCTAAGAGGAACAAAATAAACAAGTTATTCAGAGAGAAAGCTAAGTGCATACATATATACATAAACTATATAGCAAAAGAAACCCAGAAACCACTCCGCTTTAGAAGTCCAAATGCCTACTGAGGAGCCTCCTGACCCGTATCTAAAAAACAGCAACACAGTACGGGGTGAGAACCAGAGGTTCTCAACATGGTAAAGGTGCCACGCACATAATATATAAAGTCCTGGGAATGCCAGAGGCAATCCTAGAACGCCAACACTCAGATTATAAAGCTTAAAATACTAAATAGAAACCATAATTTTTTTGTTAAAAATCCTTTTTCTTCCATTCTTCGAATGGCGTAAACTTCACGGACCCAATTTTCATACAAAATAAGTTTGAAATCATTTGGGGATCCAGAAGCCAAGTTATGGCTCGCTTATGTTCGGCCAAAAATCGATTTTTCACAAAAGACTTCAAACCTCAATATTCTTGGAACCTAAACTCATATCCATAATTTTATACCTAGATTCAGCACAATATCATATCATAGCACTTCAACACAACACTACATTCTTTATATCACACCACCTTCAACCAAACTTTATATTTACACAATTTCAAACCCCAATTCCTCATTTTGCATCAACAATATTATCAATAACTTTCTCAACACACATATAATCATATCATTACATCATCCATCATACATCAATATTATACAATTTTGTACCTAAATTCTTACTTTAAATAATAAGACTATGAGCAATCCACCAATTATGCACAAACAACCTTACCAACAAACTAATCATTATTCAAATACCATTTTAGCATTATAATTCCAACATAATCATAATCACCAACACATACTCGATCCATGTCTTCAACCATTATCACAAACACTATCATTCAACATGCTTAATCGTTCCAACCTATCCTATGGTCCTCTAGCCTAAGGTTTCACAGAATATTATATATTAAATATGCGAAACCTAAACCATACCTTGGCCAATTTCTGCGTATTCTCCAAGACAATCCCGCAAGACAAGCTCGCAAGCCTTCCACACCGAAGTTCAACTCTAGCACCAACCAATTTTCCAACTAAGCTTCCAATGGCTCCAAAGAGTTCATATCATACATATACACACCTAACACATATATAACATATTCATACCCAAAATTCAATACCTAATATACCAACACACAAAATTAAAGAAGTAACTAGAGTTCTAGAATTCTCACCTTACTAACAGGAAAATGGGACAAGACTCAATAGGTCCACCAAGTTAATTTGATCCAAAACACTGAAATTTAACAATTTTCAACATCTTTGCACATGAATTTTTGAAACTGAAAATGAAAAAATTAAGGGAGAAACATGACTTTCTTACCTTTCAATGTACCGGGCTTTGTAGAGCTCGACGCCAAAGACGGGTGGCTGCAAACGGTGCAGTGATCGGAGCTCAGAGCGAAAGTTATGGAGGATTGAATTGGAACCAAAGGTTTTGTGATTTTACCTCATGTTCGTCCCCCTTTAAGCATTCTGCATTCTTTGCATGTAGAAGAGAGAGAAGTGAGCTGAAGCTCACTTAAATGAGTGGATTGGTTGGGCCCACGGGCCTGGTTCAGGCTCGATTCAACCGGTTCGGCCCGTTCGACCCAATTTTGGGCCAAATTCTTTGATGATCTCTATCCTTATTTAATATAATATTCATATTTCTAATTTTTTTATTAAAATTTAATTTATTGACTAATTATTCGCTAATTTTGCGTGATTTACATCTGCGGCAACCCTATATACTTGTGACCTTTTTTATAGATTTTGAGAATCCCTAAAACTGGCTGTAAGATTTTACTTGTAGACCGGAAAGATTGTGAAAATGGATGTTGCTATGTGATACAGAAGTATCGCCGTCCGGAGGCAACCTGGCATGTCTTGCATTAGCCGTACAATGGAACATTTCAATGTAATTACCGCAAAATGGAGTCATATGGAATTCCTTGTGTTCACATAATTGTAGTTCTAGTTGGTATTAATATCGGTTCTTTGCCAGAGACTCTAGTCCTATAGAGGTGGTGCAAAAGCGCCAAGAACAATGTGATTGCCGATAGACAAGTTACTGATACGGGTAATGCTGCATTTCGGTACCGTAGCAGACTTGGTGCACTTGTAGACCAACGTAAGCATTTTGCCAAGGTGACTTGTCTAAGGGATGAGGACTACAAGGTCTTCACTGAAAAAATGGCACGGGATGCTATCATATTAGAGGTCAAGAATGGGTTGCGTGTGGCTCCATATGTGAATCCACACCTTAACGGTGAAGGGGGTGGTGGGATAAATGATCCGGTTTGCATGCGGACAAAAGGCACTGGCAGAGGAAACGATTCTCATGTAACAAAGGGACCAAAGAGTTGAACGCTTCCATTTGTGTGGTATGTGCATTAGAAATAGAAAGATATTTGGAAGGGAAGCTTTAGCGGCAGAATAGGGATCCTTTTTTTCTTAGTTTTATTGCTTTTTTAGATAGATAAGGCCCTTTTGATGTGACAGATACTTTGGATTATCATGATAAATTACTGCCTGGGTAATCTACTGCAAGAGCATTAAATACTTCTGGCTCAATATGTCAAGAATTTGAAATTAAAATTTGATAATGTTTGAGTAGATCTTTGCATTGCTAAACTACATGACCGAACATACTTATGGCATGGTCCATGCCTCTTTATACAACCTAATGGCAGTGAAACACCATTAGATCATGTACATTAATGCTAATTGTTTTACCATGGATAACAAGAAATAGTGGCAACAATAGCAAAAAGAAATATTCTTGATTAGATAATAACACAAAAATTTTGTTTCATGTTATCTATAGTA
Source organism: Arachis stenosperma (assembly GCF_014773155.1). Lineage (NCBI taxonomy): Eukaryota > Viridiplantae > Streptophyta > Magnoliopsida > Fabales > Fabaceae > Arachis > Arachis stenosperma. The sequence goes on along the minus strand of NC_080378.1, from coordinate 51,880,690 downwards.
CTAATGTGAGCACTATTTTCAAACAACAAATAAATGGAATACATAACTAAATTTAAACAAATATAGACTCCAATTAAATTAGTGCAAATTTTTTTTTTTAGTCAGCTCAGGAATCATCTAAATTGAGTGTCTACAGTTTTTAATTTTTGAAGACTCAAAATTTTTTTATATTTATAACTTTACTTTGACAAAGTAAATTAATTGAGCTCTTACTTAGCATCCCAAATATACTTCTTTAGATGACTATGTACGATTGATCATAGTTATAAACTTCTTTTATATTCAAAGAACATAAAAGTTAATTTCTTTCTTTAAACACTTTCAACACATAATGAAAATAATCTATAATATTTTTAAAAATAATTTTAAATATACTTTTTATATATATTTATTGTTGTTTCTAGGATAAAAATAAAATTTTTAAATTTTACCACAATAATTTTTTGTAAAAATAAATTATTTGGATAAATTAAATTTTAAAATTTTAAAATAACATATTTACAAAGACAATTTGTTAAAAAAGAATTAAATTTTTTAAAATAAACCACTTGAATATTGTACTTTTATTATTATCTAGAATAAAAGAGTACTATATTTTCTATTTTTGGGTTAAGTATGATTTTGGTCCCTAACGTAGGGGCTGAAAATTTTTTTCGTCCCTCACCTTTTTTTCGCTCCAAAATGGTCCCCAAAGTTTGAGTTTTTTTTAAAATGGTCCTTCAGACCAAAATGCCCCTATCCCTTCTTCCCCAAAATCATGCCACCACCACTACCACCAGAACCAGAACCACCACCCCCCACCCACTGTCACTCCATCACCATCTCCATCACACCAACCGAAACTCAGAAAATCAACATCATCATCGTCATCCTCATCAGAATTCAGATCCAAAACTCAGATCCAGATTCAAACTCAGACAAACAAAAACTCAACTCAGAAAATCATCATAAAAATTCAGAACTCAACTCAGATAAACAGATCCAGAAATTTTACAAAAAAATTCAATTAACAGAATTCACAGAAGAAGAAGAAGAAGCGGCGGGCGGCGGTGGGTGCGGCGGCAGGAAGAAGAAGAAGAAGAAGAAGAAGAAGAACTGGGGGCGGCGGTGGGTGTGGCGGCGGAAGAAGAAGAAGAAGAAGAAGAAGAAGAAGAAGTGGGGGCAGCGATGGGTGTGGCGGCGGGAGGAAGAGGAAGAAGAAGAAGAAGAAGAAGAAGGCAGTGTGGCGGCGGGCGGGGGCAGCGGCAGTGCAGCGGCGGGCGGTGCAGCGGCGGGGGCAGCGGCGGTGCAGCGGCGGGCGGTGCAACGGCGGTGCATGGGTCTCCTTTCTCTCCCCCCTCCCCCTTCCCCCCTCCCCCCCTTTTCTCCCCACCCACCCCTGCTTCTGTATCCCCCCTTTCTTTCTTTTTTTCTTTTTTTATTTATTTATTTTATATTTATTTTATTTTATAATTTTTTTAATAAAGAGTAATTTGGTAATAAAAAAATATAATTGGTAAAAAGGACGATTTTAAAACAAACTGAAACTTTAGGGACCATTTTGGAGCGAAAAAAAGGCGAGGAACGAAAAAAATTTTCAACCCCTACGTTAAGGACCAAAATCATACTTAACCCTCTATTTTTTAAGTAAATAAAAGTGATTGTTATTAACATATTAGTACATGGTTATTTCTCGCATTTAGCTGAATTATGTTACATGGTATTCTAGCTTGTAATGTTTTATTTAATATTATTTGGTATTATTAATATTATTATAAAAACTACAAAAGTAGTCTAAAACAAAATTAAAATAAAACAAATAGTTTCTATATTATTTAATTATAAAAATTAATATTAGAGTAAATAAGAAATAATGAGACGCATGGCTTCTTTACCGTTCAAAAATGTGGCTAGGTAACTCAAAAAAAAAATGTAACGTGAATATAAATCAATTTTGGTTCTTTGGATTTTCCTCTATTCCAATCTCACCATGCATATTATTTTCAATTTTAGGAATCATATAACTGAGTATATTACATCCATTTTATATTTATTATTACTACAAATAACCTCAATATAATCATAAAAATTTTAAACTAACTTAAATCTATTTTAATTTTATCTTTATTATTAGTTTTAGGGATTATTATTACTTTTATTTGTATTTTTACTTTAATCTTTTATCATAGATTTTCTTTATTACTATTTTTTTGTGTGTTAGAAAATGTCGGTTCACTTTTAAATACTTAAAAAAATACTATTAGTACAAATTTATGTTGTAACTTGTTTACCATTGCTATACGTTGTATTCTAATTTTAGATTCCATGAATAATCATCATTCTTTGTTTTGTTACTTTCACTTCAGAGTACTTTGCTATGATGCTCAATTATGCATCTTTTGGAGGAACCTTATTCAATTGAATTGAGAAAGTGTATAAAGATATGTTCAAATTTTATGATTTTTTTTTGGTATTTAATCGGGACTAAAGCCCAGAATTACAAGACACTAATCAACCGGGGTAAGAAAGTCCTTCTACAATCATCAAACAAAATTTGTCTCAAAAGTGCTGGTGGCACATCAACAAAATTGAAACCTGGGTTACACTTTAATCCTTCTCTAGCTAAGAAATCAGCAGTTCTATTTCCTTCTCTATAAGTATGGCTTACTCTAACTTGCCAGTTCTTTTTCAGCCACTTAGAGATAATTCTGATCAAATTACTGGGGTGGTTTTCTGCATTTTCTTTAGTAATGACCTCCACAAGCACTTTTGAATCCAGATCCACAATAAGCCTCCTGATTCCCAACTCCCAGGCTGTTTTCAGCCCGTGTAATAAGCCCCAAATCTCTGCTTGGAAAGCTGAACAGATTCCCAAGTTCGAATAGTATCCAGCAACCCAATGCCCCATCTCATTCCTTAAGAGTCCTCCACATAATGCTGTCCCTGGGTTTCCGCATGAAGCACCATCAGAATTCAATTTGATCCAGTTGGTAGGTGGACATGACCATGAGATCTGTCTTTCTACTTTTTCTCTATACTCTCCAGTATATAACTTGTAAGGAGCATTCTTGATCGAAATTGTTTGATTGCAAATGAAGGAGCATGGATAATTAGGTCTGGTGAAACCTGGCATAAAAATCTCCTTATTTCTCCAGTGCCATAACCACCAGCAGGTAACTACAAATTGTGTTATCCAATCTATTTGGTTTGAACGGCCAAGCTCAGTGGAAAGGTTCCATCTGAGCCACGCTTCGAAGGGAGCTCTAAAGAAATCTTGAAGGAAGGCTGGGTGAATGAATTGGGTCCAAATTCTAGATGCTGCTGGGCAGTCTCTTAACAGGTGCTCTTGGGTCTCTTGGACTCCTTGGCATCTATGGCAGAAAGGAGGTGCTCCAAAAAGTTTTGATCTTCTTTTTGCAGTCATGAGTTTTTGGTGTGTGGTCACCCACAAGAAACACTGCATTCTTTGGGGTCCTCTCCATTTCCATATCACATTCCACACTTGATCTTGTGGTTTCCCATGCCCTGCTAAAAGTTTATAAGCACTCGCAACAGAAAAAACTCCATTTTGAGTTGCATTCCACCAAATTCCATCTCTGCCCGCTTCTTGAAGAGGAGGATGGATAGCTCTTATTTTGTTAATGATAATATCCGGGAGATGATTCTTTAGAAGGGGGTAGTTCCAATCATTGTTTTGTTCCACAGCTTCAATAACTGTCATGTTCTTTAACTCCGCAGGGATCTGATTACTGGTTAGGTGCTCACGAAGAGGTTCATTTTCTACCCAAGGATCATCCCAAAGACGAGTCGATTTACCATTACCAATTGAAAATCTTGTATTCTTGTCAAAGATCGTCTTCATCTTTTTAAGATTTTTCCAGAATTGAGAATCTGAGCCTTTGACTTTCATCTCACCAGGAAATTGTCTCCCTTTATCATATTTATTCAGTAGTACTCTTGCCCAGAGAGTGTCATTATCCACCACTAATCTCCAGAAAGCTTTGAGCATGAAGGCTTCATTCATCAAGGAAAGAGATTTGAATCCCAAGCCTCCAAGGATTTTGGGTTTGCATAAAATATGCCACCCCACATTGTGAAATTTTCTTTCTCCTGCATTCTCTGCCCAGATGAACCTTCGTTGTAATCTTTCAATTTCTTGACAGATTCCTTTAGGCATAATGGAATGCATCATATCATAGTTCAGAGAGGGAGTTAACACAGATTGAGCCAGAGTAACTCTACCAGCGAAAGACAAGCATCCTACTTTCCACCCACTAAGTTTATTCTTGACCCGCTCCACTGCACCCTTGAAGTCTCTTTTTTGCGTTCTTCCATTGGTAATCATAGCACCCAGGTATTTTCCCAGCTCAACAGTTTCCTTGAACTTGCATCTGTTAGTGATAATATCCTTCAGGCTTTGTTCCACATTTTTGGAAAAAGATATGGTTGATTTTGCTTGATTTATCTTTAATCCCGACACAGTGCAAGAAAGGTCAAGGACTCGCCCAATATTATCTATTTGTTGAGTGGAAGCCTCAGCAAAAAGCAACAGGTCGTCTGCGAAGAGAAGGTGAGAAATTGATGGCCCTTCCCGACCCACTCTCATAGGCATCCAGTCGCTTTGCACAACATTTTCTTCAATCAAGTGAGAGAGTTTCTCCATAGCCATAACGAAGAGATAGGGTGACATCGGATCACCTTGTCTAATTCCCCGAGTAGGCAAAAAAGCCTCCGTCTTACACCCGTCCCACACGATTTTGTAAGAAACAGAAGACACACAAGAGAGAATGATATTTTTCAATTGGTCTGGAACTCCAAACTCCTCCAAGACCTTTTCGATAAAGCTCCACTTCAACCGGTCATATGCCTTTTCGAAGTCAATTTTTATAGACATGAACTTCTTTTTTCCTTTTAATTTCCTTATATTGTGCCACAGCTCTTTGGCAATAATAACATTGTCATGTATCATTCTGCCAGGTATAAAACTAGCCTGGTTTGGAGAAATGCTATCGGCAAGGAGGGGTTTGAGTTTGGAGATCACAATTTTAGTGATGGCCTTGTAAGCAACATTACACAGTGCTATAGGCCGAAATTGCGAGATAAATTCTGGATTAGGAACCTTAGGAATTAGAGTGATGAGAGTTTGATTGATGGATTCAATAATCCGAGGGTTATGCCAGAGTTGTAAAATAAAAGGGATAAACGAACCTTTTATTACATTCCAATTCTCCTTATAGAAGAGGGCTGGAAAACCATCCTCCCCAGGGGCTTTCAAGGACCCAATGTCAAACAACGCTTTTTGGATCTGAGTGTATGAAGGAGGAATAGAAAGGACATCTTTAAGATCTTTACGGAGTTCTGGAAAAGTGAAAACTGTATTAAGGTAGGTGCAGTTGCCATTCTCTTCTTGGTAAAGGGCTTTGAAAAAATTCATTACCATCTCCATAACTTCCTCATGTTGGTCACACCACTGCCCATCACTTTTTCGAAGCTTAAGGATTCTATTTTTCTTCCTCCTTATGGCTGTTTTTGTATGGTAATACCTTGTATTTCTATCTCCGTCAACAATCCAATTCTGTCTAGATTTTTGAAGCCAGAGTGTTTCTTCTTGATTCAGAATTTCTTCAAGCTCTGTAACAAGTTGCTGCTCCAGGTCTTCGAGAAAGGGATTTCTGCCGTAGGTCAAAGCTTTTTGGATACCATTGATTCTGTTTAGGACTCTTCTTTTTCTCTTAAAAACATTGCCGAAGACATCATTATTCCATTTTTACAAATTGACAGCAAGAGAATTGAGTGATGCAGGAAATGAGTTAGAAGGACTCCAATTTTTTAAAACAAATTCATCAAAATTGGGGTGTGATTTCCACATAGCCTCATAGCAGAAGGGCTTTTCACCTTTATCCATTCTTTCCGGTTTCATAATCACCAAGAGAGGGTGATGATCAGACCTCACTCTAGGAAGTACTTCAACTCTAGCATCTGAGAAAGAGCTTCTCCAATCTGCATTAGCCAGGGCTCTATCCAACCGTTTAAAAACTCTCTCTAACCCATTGCGCTGCCCCCTCTCCAAGTAAACCTTGTACCACAGTACCCCAGGTCTATTAGATTGCAGGTGTTAATCCAGTCCTTAAATTTTCTACAAGCATTGGCATCAATTTGAGCACCCCCTTTTTTCTCGCACACTTCCGCAATTTCATTATAGTCGCCAACTAGCATCCAAGGCATATCCATATTACAAGCAATCTGTTTAATCTTTTCAAAAAATACTTTTCTAAGGCTTTCTTGGGGACTCGCATAAATAGCAGTTAAAGCCCAAGGAACTCTACATTGATCATTTATAGACATATGAATAAACTGAGTATGCATTTCAATACAGGTTACCTGTAGGGAGTCACAATTCCACAGAGCCCAGATGCCGCCACTGTAGCCCTGTGCTTCATGTATACAATAGTATTTGAAACCCAGGCTTCTGATAATCTCCTTAGCCCTCGCGCCACTACATTTAGTTTCACAAAGGAGCACCAAATCAGGATGCTTCTGTCTAACCAGTTCTTTAAGGGTGCTAACCGATGCATGGTTGGCAATCCCTCTTATATTCCAAGCAAGGATCTTCATAGAGAAAAATCTAAACATTAACTATAAGAGTGAAACTCTGTATCTGCTTGAACAGCTTATTCCAAAAACAACTAGCACTCATTACGAGCACACCATTTCATCCTCCAAAGAAGGATGCTCTTCCATAGCCACTTCTGCAATTACAATCTCTCTATTTTTAACGTCCTTCATAACCATAGAGAGCTCCCTGGAGTCAACGGAAACAAAGCCTGGAGGTACTGGATCAGGGGGTTCTTTAGAAGGAGTTGGATTACACACTGAATCTACAACAATAAGGGAGGGTGTTGGGCTGCAGGGTGATGGGTTGGCCCAATTCTCTTGGTGGTGTTGGGGGTCAGGGGGTGATTAGTCGAAAAAATTTTGGGTGGGGCTGAAGAGGAAGCAGGTTAAGGGACAGATGGGTTCTCTTTAGACATAGTTTGGGCTTATTGTAAGGTCAAAGAGATGCCTTTGAAATGGGCTGGCTGGGTCTTGGGCAGTGGGCTGGTTCGGGTTTTGGGCTGGGTAGGGTTAGTTTCGGATGACCGAGCCTTCTCTTGGTGGGGAGCATCTGAATTAATCACCCCATGACGTTGTGGGGATGCCTCTTTGTGTACCTCATCATTGAAAGATTCTTCTATTTGCAGCACAGCAAAACGGGATTGTTTCCCATTTCCACCCACATTCTGTCTTTTTTCTTGCACATTTCCACCTTTGCTGGTACCTTCTCCATAATTTGTGGATTTTTTGCCACGTGTATGTCTCTGCACTAACATTCAAGGGCCAAAATCCCCATCATTTTTTTGCTGGACTTTTTTGCCCTTGTCAATCTTGTCCTTTACATTTTTGTCCCTTTCTTCTACCTCTGGATTTCTTGCTGTGTTTTCGCCATTACCATTTTGAGACTCTGAAGCATTCTTTTTCTTCTCAGGGCAGTTCTCCCTGTCATGGCCCACTCTTCCGCATGAAAAGCAAACTAGATGGAGCCCTTCATATTCAACTGCATGAGGTATACCATTGATTAGGTACTAGGACACCAGAGGTTTGTCCAGTTCCACTTCCACACAAATTCTGGCAAACTTTTTCCTAGAGACCTCTGCAGTATTACTATCCACTTTCAGTGTTCTTCCCACTATATTCCCAATTTTTTGTAGAATAGTCATGTTGTAATATTCTATTGCTAGTCCTGGGAGCCTCACCCAGGCAGCAATCTTGTCAATGGACGCTGTAGTTGGATCAAAATCTGGTTTCCAAAACTGAACAGTCAAGTAGTGATCCAGAATCTTCCACGGTCCTTCCATAAGCGCGTAATCCAAATCCTCTGAATTGAAAAACCTTATTAGGAAGAAATCACCACCCAGGTCTATTACCTCAATGCTTCCCATTTTGGCCCACATAGTTTCCAATCTCCTTTTCAGAGCCAAAAGAGAGATTTTTCTGCCAAGCAGTTTCACTATTAGGGAGTTCCACCATTCTTCCCTAATTTCCTTTTGTATACTCTCCCCTATAATCAGATTCAGCAAGCCATTAGGCATCTTTTTGATAGTAATCTCCTCATCATCTATATCTTCATTCTCATCATCTCTGTCCTCCTCTTCATTTACTTTTTCTGCTTTATCTTCCCTATTGACTTCCGCACTGGGGTGACAAGGGCACTTTTTCCTGTCTTGACTATGTTGGCAAAAGAAGTCGACCATCCCTGTGTTCCCTTTTTTTATTCTTCCTCTGGAGGCATTTCATCAACATGCATTACGGAATGTTCCCGTTCTTCTACCTCTTTATGACATTCCATCCAAGTATCCACCCTCGGATGAATGCAAACAGATCCAGAAAATTCTTTACCTTCCCCATTCTTCTTTACTTTTTTTCCAAGCCCCTGTTGCAGATCTTGTTCAGCGTTAGATTCTCTTTTTGACTCATGGGACCGAGAGGCTCCACCTCTCACAAAGCCCCCTCTCATCGGCGGCCACACACGTTATAGTGAGGCAAAGACAAAAAAGTGTACGGAGAGAAAAAGCTTTCCTTTTTCTGGAATCTGGAGTTTACAACCACTTCCCTTTTCAAATTTTATGATGAGCCCAAGATATTTTATCATGAATGTTTTTGTCTTTATCATGTGTTATAGCTGACCAAAAATACCCAAATCAAGAGACCCAAATCCGGATTCACAACCCATTTCAGATGGACCTTCAAGCCATTGACCCAAACCACAACACACCCAACACCCATATTAGTTGGGGGGCAAATTTGACCTTCGATAAATATAGCAAATGATGACTTAAGCGTTAGGTTAAAGTCCAACAATACACCTTTCAGTCTATATCTTCACATTATAAAGTCTTTGACATGATCTTCACTACTAGAATATTTTATTTTAAATCTAAATGTTAATACACAATGGTATACTGAAATGCCATGAAAGTATATTGCCTCACCTGGAATGCTTCCTGTAATATAGGAAACGTTTCAGGTATACCCTGTCTTTTCTTGAAAATTTGAAATATCATGTGCGAATAATTTGCTGGTTAATTATTTGTCTTTTAGTAAGCTAGTATTTGACAATGTTATCCTTGTGAAAGCTTTTGAAAGACGAGAAGGGACAGTTGCAATACACTAGCTATAACGTTAATGAGAGCCATAGAGATTGTAACTATTTTTCTTGGTTTTTCCATCATTATTATTGCAACATGTGTCATCCCATGATTCTTACTTATTAATGTTTAATAATAAAAGAATAATACAACACATTTAAATTTTTTTATTAACTAAATCTAATTAAGTTAGTCTAACATAATAAAAATTAATTATAATTAATATTATTCTAAACTTTATTGTTTAACTTGGTTTAACTTAGTTCATAAAAAAATTTAAATGTATCGCATTACTCATAATAAGATATTATGATCTACAAAATATGATTAAGAAAACAGTTTATTTATTTTGTGCTATTAAAATACATATTATGATTATAAAATTCATTTTTTATTAAAAATATAAAAAATATAAATTTTTAATGTATTTATTTTATATCTAATAAATAAAAATATTTAAATTTTTTCCCTAATAATAAACATATCATGTGTCTTTATGACACATATTAAGAGTTAAACCTTAGAGTGGTCCCTGAATTTTGATGACATGTCATCATATACCTATTTTTCTATGCTTTTTCATACAAGAAATTGATGATTTGTGCTTAAATATTGAATGCTTTTATACTTAATTGGTATATTTCCTTGATCTTTTAATTTTATAAATCTTGTAGGAAATAAGAAGAAAAAGAAGTAAAGAAGCACAAAAAAAGGAGAAAAAAAGAGCTTTGGGAGACACTTTGAAGTTGGAGCACAATTTGGAGCCTTAGGCCACGCTTTTAAAAGTGTGGTCCATGACCAAATTAAAGGAGAATAGGCAATCAGCACACACTGCCCTGCTCTTGCCAAGGGCAGGGCAGAATCGTGATGCAAAGTGAGGTTGGAAGCAAGAATTTTCGCTAAGGTAAAATCTGGGCGCTCACAGCATGACCATGCCTCCTTCAAAGGGCTATAACTTGAGCTATAGACGTCCAATTGATGTGCTTCCAGTTGCGTTGGAAAGCTGACATTCAGAGCTTTCCAACGATATATAGCAATTCATATTTGGCGTACAATTGAGGCAGGAACAGAAGGCATCTTTAAGGGCAAAAAAAAAGCGAAAATAAACCAATGTGCTTCCACCAAGGTTCGAAGCTGGAGCCTCACCCCAAAGCAAGTAGCGCTCATTTTTCTGCTCTGCCCTCTTGGAGAGAAGGGCAATGTCGTGCTCTTCATGAAAAATCAAGAAAAATTGCTCCCCCAAATGCTTTCACCAAGGTTCGAACACAAGACATCCAAGGAAGCCAAGCCTTATGCGTGAATTAGGTGCCAAGGAAACCAAGGAAAAGGAGCAGCGTGTGCCTCCACCAAGTTTCAAACTTGGAACCTCACCTTTTGGCAACATTGCCCTGCCCTCCGCAAGGGCAGGGCAGCAATTCTTGGTGCATGGCACAAAAATTGGCACGGCCAGCTTGCACAATTGTCGAGCACCAAAGGAGTTTCGGCCAGCAACAAACGCGCACCATGGCAACTCTGCCCTGCCCACCACAAGGGTAGGGCAGCATCCTGACGCACCAAGAATGCACGCAACGAGGGCCGCACGCACCATTTCCTGCTCTGCCCTCCACAAGGGTAGGGCAGCCTCCTGGGAGCAACATGGGCCAAAATTCAACCAAAATTTTCATTTAAATTCAATTCCTCTCCAAATTGAATCAAGGCCAACCAAACCCATTTCTCCTCAAATCCAAAGCAAGCAAAGCCCACATCATCACTCAAAGGCACATGGATCAATTAAATTAGGATTTTCATTTTTGTAATTTGTTTTAATTTCATTTTCATTTTTCATTTTGTAAAGCCTATATAAAGGCATCAATTCCATCTCACAAAGAGAGGGAGGCTTGTTCCATTAGGGAGTAGTAGTAGAAGAGAGCTCACTTTTACATCTTAACTTGAATTGGAGAATTGAAGAAATTCTGTTTCAATTCTCACCTTGAATTCTCTCTTGTTCTTTTACTGCATAATTCAAAATTCATTTGTTGTTTTAAATCTTCTTCTTCTGCAACTTTAGCTTTTCTGTTTAGGATCTTGAATTGAGGTTGAAGAGCTCCATTGATTCAAATTTTGAGAATCATCTTCCACTCTTCCTCTCAATTGATCTAAGGATTGGGTTTTAATCTTCTCTGCTATTTTAAACCTCATTTTCTTCTGCAATATATTTTCTAACTGACAAAGGAGAATTGAGATCCAGATTTGCTTCCTGAGTTCATTGCTCTTCTTGGATCCTCAAATTCTCTTTTAGATTTTACAATTGAGCTAAGTTTCTTTCTGTCTTGTTCTTCAAGCAATTTTTCATTTCTGTTTGAATCTGCTGCACTTACTTCATCTTTTACTTCTTTGCTTGATTGCACTTTACATTTTCTTGTTGAAGTTTTAATTCCCAGTACCCAATCCCTTTTATTTTTCATGCAATTTAATTATTCTGCAATTATTCTAAGTGCTGCTTATTGCTTTCCTTTAAATTTTCTGCACCCAATCCCCTTTACATTTGATGCAATTTACATTTCTTGTCATTTAAGAATCTGCCAATTTACTTTTCTTGCAATTTAAGTTTCAGCTCTTTTATTTTCTTGTTCTTTAAGTTTCAGTTACTTTACTTTCTGCACTTTAAATTTTCCTTGCTATTTACTTTCTGTTGGCTACATTTCACTCAATTCCACTTCAATGTTAGCTTGACTAAACTAATCACCCACTAAAGTTGCTTGATCCATCAATCCCTGTGGGATCGACCTCACTCTTGTGAGTTATTACTACTTGATGCGACCCGGTATACTTGCCGGTTGGATTTGTGTGTTGGAAATTTGTTTTTCCGCAAAAACACCATCACCCACCACCACAAAATGATTCAAGTCATTATTCTAATGGTGGCTGGGAGTATCACCAAGGAATGAAAGAGCATTCACCCTCACGTCCTAGTTTCTCATTTGAAAGTTCTTCATCACTAGATTATGCCTCAACACAAAGTTTCCTCCAAAATCCATACAAGTCATCCCATCAATCACACAACTCATTCCACACCCCTCAACACAACTTCACCACAACATATCCACGTCACCAAAATTACTCTCAACCTTCATCTCTTGAACCACCAGATGAGGATTACCTTCAAGCCATTGAAATACATAGAAAACTCGTGGAAAGATACACACAACCCCAATCCTAGAAAGAAATCATCCTCAAGAAGATGAATGAGCCCTTAGAGCAAACAAGGAGGAACTTAGAACCATCAAACAGAGAGGATGAAGACTAATTTGTGGGTGAAGAAATGGAAAAGCAAGATGAGGAAGCCTCTGTGGCAAGTGAAATTTCAGTGAAAAAGGAAGATGTGGTGGAAGTATTTGGACATGAGCCAAGGATTCTACATTCACAAGAGCCATTTGAGGTGACAATGAAACACAAAGATTCCCTCCCAGAGGCATTAATGGAAGATCATGAAGAAGAAAGGGAGGAAGACATTCAAGAGAAGTTACACTCAAGTGAAGCAGAGAAGTACATAGAAGAAAAGCTCATGGAACCACCAATTCAAAAAGCTCTGGATGAATACGAAACTCCAATAATCACACAGCAACCAAGTCTTGAATCCAAAGAAGTGAAGGCAACTAGCAAGAACACCAATTCTGTCCCTAATCCAGCAAGCAAGATCAATCAAGCCATTTGCAAAAGAAAGCTTGCTGAAGAAAGGCCAAGACAAGGGACAGTAGCTGAATCTTCCCCCCCCCCTTAAGGCCATTCCTCTTAACCAATTAGAAGAAGAGGAAGAAAGTGAATAACAACATGTCAAGCTAATGACACTAAAAGAGCACTTGTTGGGAGGTAACCCAACCGTAGGTAACATTTCTTCTCTGCTTTGTTTTCGTTCTTTACTTTGTTTAAATTCAATAAATGGGCATATGGTTACATTCTAAGTTTGGTGTTGTCTTGCAACAACTTATTTTTAATCTTTTTGGATGATTGCATCAAATCAAAAATGGAAGTGACACACTAAGATTCTAAGTTTGGTGTGCCACTTAATTCTCTATGCAATTCATTAAGCAACACCACTTGTCTGCATAATCATAAGGCCTTTGCAGTGTTGTTTTTCTTTTGGTTTGACACTTTATTATTCTGTTTACTTTAGTTATTTCTTTATTTTTAATACTTCCACTTATTTTGCTTCTTGACTATTTTTGTTAATACATCACCAAGAGATCCTTATTCATGACATATTCTTGGCTTGGTGATTGTATTTAACATATAACAGTTTTTTTTGTTTAGTTTTAATTCAAATAAATTGACATATGGTCGTATTCTAAGTTTGGTGTTGCTATGCAACAAAATTTGATTCCAATCCTTACAAGATACTTGCATCAATTCCAAGTGAAAGTGTCACACTATGTTTGGTGTGCCACTTATATTTTTTTTATGCAATGTATCATGCACACCATCTTATGTTTGCAATCATAGTGTTTTTGTTTCTCCGTTCCTTGATTGTTATCCTCAATTTTGCTTGCTTGAAACACATGTACTACTAACATTTCATTGTGTAAGACATTCATGATCCATCTTAGCCCCATAGCCATTGTTCTAATTATTGCATGAGGATGAACAAGCATTCTGAGTTTGGTATGGGAAGGAGGAAAATGGGAGGAAAATGACAACAATAGAGAAGATGAACTACAAGGTTGTAAAGTTCCTTTTCCTCTCATTTGTTTCATAAACTGCATGATTGTCTTTACCTTCTCTGTATACATGTGTGTATGAATAAGCATAGCTTGAATTTTGATTTATAATATGTTGCTATGGCATTATAACTACCAACTTGAGCTTTGTGAATTCAAAAGCAATAAAGCATCATGATCATAAACAAACAAGGCATTAAAGAAGATTTTAGCATGTGCATACAAGTATTGGAAAGCTAGTATGATTGATTGTTGCTCAATTGCATTGGATTTTATTTAATTGAAGTTTTTATCTAGGACATTTTGTGAAATCTTTTGAAATCATGAAAACCTTGAAGAAGCAAATACAATTAAAGCAAGAAAAGAAAAAGGGAAAGAATGAGAAAGCTGAAGGCTCTGAGTACCAATGGCAATTTATTTGTTAAGTGCTTGTGGTGTTTATGTATCAAGCCAAATGCTTGAAAACAAAACACTTAGAAGTCAAGGCTAGGCTCAAGTGCAAAAGCACTCCCTCAAAGCTCAAGCTCTGAGCATCAATGATTAGAGAGTTAAGAAAAGAAACAAATTAGCTTAGTGAAGTCCTCTAATTAAATGCTTGTGGTGCTTATGTATCAAGTGGTAATACTTGAAAACAAAGCATTTAGAAGTCGTAGCTTTGTTATTAACTCATGGGGCAAAGCACCCAAAAGGAGAAGCTAAAAAAAAAAATCAAAAGCTTGTTTCAAGGAAGAATTATAAGAAAAAGATTTCATAAATTGAGCTAGATGGAAGCATCAATCCTTTACATTTCTTTTGTGATTGAAGCATGCATAAAAAACTAGCTTACCATGAACATTGAGTTGCTATTCTTCTTACCTTGGATTGTCAATCTTTATTACATGATTCTCTTATTGCTTGGGGACAAGCAAGGTTTAAGTTTGGTGTTGTGATGACATGTCATCATATACCTATTTTTCTATGCTTTTTCATACAAGAAATTGATGATTTATGCTTAAATATTGAATGCTTTTATACTTAATTGGTATATTTCCTTGATCTTTTAATTTTATAAATCTTGTAGGAAATAAGAAGAAAAAGAAGCAAAGAAGCACAAAAAAAGGAGAAAAAAAGAGCTTTGGGACACACTTTGAAGTTGGAGCACACTTTGGAGCCTTAGGCCACGCTTTTAAAAGCGTGGCCCATGACCAAATTAAAGGAGAATAGGCAATCAGCACACACTGCCCTGCTCTTGCCAAGGGCAGGGCAGAATCGTGATGCAAAGTGAGGTTGGAAGCAAGAATTTTCGCTAAGGTAAAATCTGGGCGCTCACAGCATGACCATGCCTCATTCAAAGGGCTATAACTTGAGCTACAGACGTCCAATTGATGTGCTTCCAGTTGCGTTGGAAAGCTGACATTCAGAGCTTTCCAACGATATATAGCAATCCATATTTGGCGTACAATTGAGGCAGGAATAGAAGGCATCTTTAAGGGCCAAAAATAAGCGAAAATAAACCAATGTGCTTCCACCAAGGTTCGAAGCTGGAGCCTCACCCCAAAGCAAGTAGCGCTCATTTTTCTGCTCTGCCCTCTTGGAGAGAAGGGCAATGTCGTGCTCTTCATGAAAAATCAAGAAAAATTGCTCCCCCAAATGCTTTCACCAAGGTTCGAACACAAGACATCCAAGGAAGCCAAGCCTTATGCGTGAATTAGGTGCCAAGGAAACCAAGGAAAAGGAGCAGCGTGTGCCTCCACCAAGTTTCAAACTTGGAACCTCACCTTTTGGCAACATTGCCCTGCCCTCCGCAAGGGCAGGGCAGCAATTCTTGGTGCATGGCACAAAAATTGGCACGGCCAGCTTGCACAATTGTCGAGCACCAAAGGAGTTTCGGCCAGCAACAAACGCGCACTATGGCAACTCTGCCCTGCCCACCACAAGGGCAGGGCAGCATCCTGACGCACCAAGAACGCACGCAACGAGGGCCGCACGCACCATTTCCTGCTCTGCCCTCCACAAGGGCAGGGCAGCCTCCTGGGAGCAACATGGGCCAAAATTCAACCAAAAATTTCATTTAAATTTAATTCCTCTCCAAATTGAATCAAGGCCAACCAAACCCATTTCTCCTCAAATCCAAAGCAAGCAAAGCCCACATCATCACTCAAAGGCACATGGATCAATTAAATTAGGATTTTCATTTTTGTAATTTGTTTTAATTTCATTTTCATTTTTCATTTTGTAAAGCCTATATAAAGGCATCAATTCCATCTCACAAAGAGAGGGAGGCTTGCTCCATTAGGGAGTAGTAGTAGAAGAGAGCTCACTTTTACATCTTAACTTGAATTGGAGAATTGAAGGAATTCTGTTTCAATTCTCACCTTGAATTCTCTCTTGTTCTTTTACTGCATAATTCAAAATTCATTTGCTGTTTTAAATCTTCTTCTTCTGGAACTTTAGCTTTTCTGTTTTGGATCTTGAATTGAGGTTGAAGAGCTCCATTGATTCAAATTCTGAGAATCATCTTCCACTCTTCCTCTCAATTGATCTAAGGATTGGGTTTTAATCTTCTCTGCTATTTTTAAACCTCATTTTCTTCTGCAATATATTTTCTGACTGAGCAAAGGAGAATTGAGATCCAGATTTGCTTCCTGAGTTCATTGCTCTTCTTGGATCCTCAAATTCTCTTTTAGATTTTACAATTGAGCTAAGTTTCTTTCTGTCTTGTTCTTCAAGCAATTTTTCATTTCTGTTTGAATCTGCTGCACTTACTTCATCTTTTACTTCTTTGCTTGATTGCACTTTACATTTTCTTGTTGAAGTTTTAATTCCCAGTACCCAATCCCTTTTATTTTTCATGCAATTTAATTATTCTGCAATTATTCTAAGTGCTGCTTATTGCTTTCCTTTAAATTTTCTGCACCCAATCCCCTTTACATTTGATGCAATTTACATTTCTTGTCATTTAAGAATCTGCCAATTTACTTTTCTTGCAATTTAAGTTTCAGCTCTTTTATTTTCTTGTTCTTTAAGTTTCAGTTACTTTACTTTCTGCACTTTAAATTTTCCTTGCTATTTACTTTCTGTTGGCTACATTTCACTCAATTCCACTTCAATGTTAGCTTGACTAAACTAATCACCCACTAAAGTTGCTTGATCCATCAATCCCTGTGGGATCGACCTCACTCTTGTGAGTTATTACTACTTGATGCGACCCGGTATACTTGCCGGTTGGATTTGTATGTTGGAAATTTGTTTTTCCGCAAAAACACCATCACCCACCACCACAAAATGATTCAAGTCATTATTCTAATGGTGGCTGGGAGTATCACCAAGGAATGAAAGAGCATTCACCCTCACGTCCTAGTTTCTCATTTGAAAGTTCTTCATCACTAGATTATGCCTCAACACAAAGTTTCCTCCAAAATCCATACAAGTCATCCCATCAATCACACAACTCATTCCACACCCCTCAACACAGCTTCACCACAACATATCCACGTCACCAAAATTACTCTCAACCTTCATCTCTTGAACCACCAGATGAGGATTACCTTCAAGCCATTGAAATACATAGAAAACTTGTGGAAAGATACACACAACCCCAATCCTGGAAAGAAATCATCCTCAAGAAGATGAATGAGCCCTTAGAGCAAACAAGGAGGAACTTAGAACCATCAAACAGAGAGGATGAAGACCAATTTGTGGGTGAGAAAATGGAAAAGCAAGATGAGGAAGCCTCTGTGGCCAGTGAAATTTCAGTGAAAAAGGAAGATGTGGTGGAAGTATTTGGACATGAGCCAAGGATTCTACATTCACAAGAGCCACTTGAGGTGACAATGAAACACAAAGATTCCCTCCCAGAGGCATTAATGGAAGATCATGAAGAAGAAAGGGAGGAAGACATTCAAGAGAAGTTACACTCAAGTGAAGCAGAGAAGTACATAGAAGAAAAGCTCATGGAACCACCAATTCAAAAAGCTCTGGATGAATACGAAACTCCAATAATCACACAGCAACCAAGTCTTGAATCCAAAGAAGTGAAGGCAACTAGCAAGAACACCAATTCTGTCCCTAATCCAGCAAGCAAGATCAATCAAGCCATTTGCAAAAGAAAGCTTGCTGAGGAAAGGCCAAGACAAGGGACAGTAGCTGAATCTTCCCCCCCCCCTTAAGGCCATTCCTCTTAACCAATTGGAAGAAGAGGAAGAAAGTGAATAACAACATGTCAAGCTAATGACACTAAAAGAGCACTTGTTGGGAGGTAACCCAACCGTAGGTAACATTTCTTCTCTGCTTTGTTTTCGTTCTTTACTTTGTTTAAATTCAATAAATGGGCATATGGTTACATTCTAAGTTTGGTGTTGTCTTGCAACAACTTGTTTTTAATCTTTTTGGATGATTGCATCAAATCAAAAATGGAAGTGACACACTAAGATTCTAAGTTTGGTGTGCCACTTAATTCTCTATGCAATTCATTAAGCAACACCACTTGTCTGCATAATCATAAGGCCTTTGCAGTGTTGTTTTTCTTTTGGTTTGACACTTTATTATTCTGTTTACTTTAGTTATTTCTTTATTTTTAATACTTCCACTTATTTTGCTTCTTGACTGTTTTTGTTAATACATCACCAAGAGATCCTTATTCATGACATATTCTTGGCTTGGTGATTGTATTTAACATATAACAGTTTCTTTTGTTTAGTTTTAATTCAAATAAATTGACATATGGTCGTATTCTAAGTTTGGTGTTGCTATGCAACAAAATTTGATTCCAATCCTTACAAGATACTTGCATCAATTCCAAGTGAAAGTGTCACACTATGTTTGGTGTGCCACTTATATTTTTTTTATGCAATGTATCATGCACACCATCTTATGTTTGCAATCATAGTGTTTTTGTTTCTCCGTGCCTTGATTGTTATCCTCAATTTTGCTTGCTTGAAACACATGTACTACTAACATTTCATTGTGTAAGACATTCATGATCCATCTTAGCCCCATAGCCATTGTTCTAATTATTGCTTGAGGATGAACAAGCATTCTGAGTTTGGTATGGGAAGGAGGAAAATGGGAGGAAAATGACAACAATAGAGAAGATGAACTACAAGGTTGTAAAGTTCCTTTTTCCTCTCATTTGTTTCATAAACTGCATGATTGTCTTTACCTTCTCTGTATACATGTGTGTATGAATAAGCATAGCTTAAATTTTGATTTATAATATGTTGCTGTGGCATTATAACTACCAACTTGAGCTTTGTGAATTCAAAAGCAATAAAGCATCATGATCATAAACAAACAAGGCATTAAAGAAGATTTTAGCATGTGCATACAAGTATTGGAAAGCTAGTATGATTGATTGTTGCTCAATTGCATTGGATTTTATTTAATTGAAGTTTTTATCTAGGACATTTTGTGAAATCTTTTGAAATCATGAAAACCTTGAAGAAGCAAATACAATTAAAGCAAGAAAAGAAAAAGGGAAAGAATGAGAAAGCTGAAGGCTTTGAGTACCAATGGCAATTTATTTGTTAAGTGCTTGTGGTGTTTATGTATCAAGCCAAATGCTTGAAAACAAAACACTTAGAAGTCAAGGCTAGGCTCAAGTGCAAAAGCACTCCCTCAAAGCTCAAGGCTCTGAGCATCAATGATTAGAGATTTAAGAAAAGAAACAAATGAGCTTAGTGAAGTCCTCTAATTAAATGCTTGTGGTGCTTATGTATCAAGTGGTAATACTTGAAAACAAAGCATTTAGAAGTCGTAGCTTTGTTATTAACTCATGGGGCAAAGCACCCAAAAGGAGAAGCTAAAAAAAAAAAATCAAAAGCTTGTTTCAAGGAAGAATTATAAGAAAAAGATTTCATAAATTGAGCTAGATGGAAGCATCAATCCTTTACATTTCTTTTGTGATTGAAGCATGCATAAAAAACTAGCTTACCATGAACATTGAGTTGCTATTCTTCTTACCTTGGATTGTCAATCTTTATTACATGATTCTCTTATTGCTTGGGGACAAGCAAGGTTTAAGTTTGGTGTTGTGATGACATGTCATCATATACCTATTTTTCTATGCTTTTTCATACAAGAAATTGATGATTTGTGCTTAAATATTGAATGCTTTTATACTTAATTGGTATATTTCCTTGATCTTTTAATTTTATAAATCTTGTAGGAAATAAAAAGAAAAAGAAGCAAAGAAGCACAAAAAAAGGAGAAAAAAAGAGCTTTGGGACACACTTTGAAGTTGGAGCACACTTTGGAGCCTTAGGCCACGCTTTTAAAAGCGTGGCCCATGACCAAATTAAAGGAGAATAGGCAATCAGCACACACTGCCCTGCTCTTGCCAAGGGCAGGGCAGAATCGTGATGCAAAGTGAGGTTGGAAGCAAGAATTTTCGCTAAGGTAAAATCTGAGCGCTCACAGCCTGACCATGCCTCCTTCAAAGGGCTATAACTTGAGCTACAGACGTCCAATTGATGTGCTTCTAGTTGCGTTGGAAAGCTGACATTCAGAGCTTTCCAACGATATATAGCAATCCATATTTGGCGTACAATTGAGGCAGGAACGAAAGGCATCTTTAAGGGCCAAAAATAAGCGAAAATAAACCAATGTGCTTCCACCAAGGTTCGAAGCTGGAGCCTCACCCCAAAGCAAGTAGCGCTCATTTTTCTGCTCTGCTCTCTTGGAGAGCAGGGCAATGTCGTGCTCTTCATGAAAAATCAAGAAAAATTGCTCCCCCAAATGCTTTCACCAAGGTTCGAACACAAGACATCCAAGGAAGCCAAGCCTTATGCGTGAATTAGGTGCCAAGGAAACCAAGGAAAAGGAGCAGCGTGTGCCTCCACCAAGTTTCAAACTTGGAACCTCACCTTTTGGCAACATTGCCATGCCCTCCGCAAGGGCAGGGCAGCAATTCTTGGTGCATGGCACAAAAATTGGCACGGCCAGCTTGCACAATTGTCGCGCACCAAAGCAGTTTCGGCCAGCAACAAACGCGCACCATGGCAACTCTGCCCTACCCACCACAAGGGCAGGGCAGCATCCTGACGCACCAAGAACGCACGCAACGAGGGCCGCACGCACCATTTCCTGCTCTACCCTCCACAAGGGCAGGGCAGCTGACAAACCCCAATTTGATGGTTTATCTTGTATTGAATTTAGGGGATTTTATCACCTTTTTCCCACATTTACCCAATGAATTAGCATGGTTTTGTATATTCTCCTTTAATTGTGCTTAAGAGTGAAAACATGCTTTTTAGGTCTTAAAATAGCTAAATTTAATTCACCTTGATTCTATTAGATGCCTTGATATGTTTGTTAAGTGATTTCAGATTTAGGAGGCAAAGATTGGATCAAGGGAATGAAGAAAAAGCATGTAAAGTTGGAGAACTCATGAAGAAATGAAAGAACCGGAAAGCTGTCAAGCCAACCTCTTCGCACTTAATTGACCATAACTTGAGCTACAGAGGTCCAAATGATGCGGTTCTAGTTGGGTTGGAAAACTAACATCCGGGGCTTCGAAATGATATAAATTTTGCCATATGTTGCTTCGCGTTCAGGGACGCGCACGCGCACTTTGCGCGCGCGCGCCGATTCTGTCCGTGGCCCACTTTAATGAAATCGTCCCCAGCGGATCTAGGAGCCTTGTGGGCCCAATCCAACTCATTTCTGATGCTATTTAAGTCAAGTATTGAAGGGGAATCAAGATACTTTAGATACTTTTGATCATTAGTTTAGTTTAGTAGTTAGAGTTAGTTTCTAGAGAGAGAAGCTCTCTCTTCTCTCTAGAATTGGGATTAGGATTAGGTTTAGTTCTTAGATCTAGATTTTAATCTTTGCTTTCTTTTACTTCTACATCTCAATTCCTTGTAGTTACATTCATTCTTCTTCCATTCTTTTATTGCAATTTCCTTTATGTTGTTCTTGTATTTTGTTGTAGATCTAGTATTGTTCCTTCTACATTCTTCCAATTCAATAAGAGGTAATTCATACTAAATGTGTCTTCTTTGCTTTTCTATTGTTGATCTCTTGTTTTTGTAGTTGTAGATTCCTTTAATTCTTGCATTTAATAATGTTTACTTCTATTGCACTTTATGTGTTTGTTGAAATGTCTCTTTTAGTTTTAGTGTAGATTTTGTTCCTCTTGGCCTAGGTAGAGTAATTAGTGACACTTGAGTTATCTAATTCCTTTGTTGATTGATAATTGGAGAGATTGCTAATTGGTTTGGAGTGCACTAAAACTAGTCTTTCCTTGGGAGTTGGCTAGGACTTGTGGCTCAAGTCAATTCATCCACTTGACTTTCTTTTCTTTAGTAAGGGTTAACTAAGTGGTAGCAATGAACAATTCTCATCACAATTGAGAAGGATAACTAGGATAGAACTTCTAATTTTCATACCTTGCCAAGAGCCTTTTATAGTTGTTAGTTTACCTTCTTGCCATTTATCTTTCATGCTTCATATCAAAACCCCAAAATAACTCACAACCAATAACAAGACACTCTATTGTAATTCCTAGGGAGAACGACCCGAGGTTTCAATACTTCGGTTTATAAATTTAGGGGTTTGTTACTTGTGACAAACAATCTTTTGTATGAAAGGATTATTGTTTGGTTTAGAAACTATACTTTACAACGAGATTTCATTTGGAAAATTCTAAACCGTCAAAAATCCAATCGTCAAAATGGCGCCGTTGCCGGGGATTTGCAATGGTGTTATGTCATTGGTTATTGTACATATGTGAATAGTGTAAATAGTTTGTCTTTTGCTTGTTTACTAGATTTTGTTAGTTTTATTTTGTTTTTCCATAATGAATTCTCACTTTGGCTATGAGTTTGGCTCTAATTGTGTTGTAGAAAATGTGGACTTTAATGGCAACATGTACCATGGATGGAACCATCAAAGATGGGAGGAGCCTCAAGGAATTGATCACTCCTATTGGCAACAACCTCCGGATACTTATAGGTATAATTCCCATCCTAATGCATGTCAATTTAACGGCTATGATGACTCTTTTTGTGACACTCAACAACCACCATCATATGCCTATGAATCTCATCCTCAACATGAACCTCAACCATTCTCACAAGCCTTTCCATACCAAACACCGCCCTATGATCCATATCCATCATATGACCAAACCCCCATACCATACTCTTATGACCATTATGAGCAAGAACCCTTAGAACCACCACAACCCTATCAAAATTACTCCCAAGAACCACCTTCCTATTATGAACCCTCTCTCCAAAATAATGATCCTTCCTATTCACCCCAAGCCCCACTAGACGATCCTCTCACTTTGTTACTTCAAGGACAAGAAGCTATGAAGCAGGATACACTTGAGTTTGTGACCAACTTGACCAAGGTAGTGTCCACCTTAGCCTACCAATGCTTGAACACTCAAGGTACTTCCGTGACCCCATGTGCAAAGTCAAAAGAGGAGCAAAGCATGAAGGAGAAATTGGAAAATCCGGTGAAGAAGGAGGAGTCAAATTTTGTATTGGAACAATTGGAGGAGCCTATGATCATTGAAGAAAAGGAAGAGGTGGTTGAAGATTTAGGAGATGTTGAAAGTCCATGGGAATGTAGCATCATGAAGAACTCTTCCAAGAAGCTTGATATTGATGTTGAGGAGGGTGCGCAACCTCCAAGGCATATCATCGTTGGAGACTTGGAAGAGGCTTATCAAGAGATGGATTCAATCATGGATGAATTTCTCTCTACAATGGAATCCTTTCCCATTGGACATGGAGTTGAAATTATAGAAGAGTGTGCACAACCTCCCATACCCTTGGTGAACAATGAAGAAGAGAGTGAATCAAAAGAGAGCTACCAAGAGGAAAAAGTTGGCATGGTGTATATTGAAATTGAAGAATATGAAGAGGTTGATCAAGAGATGGATTCATTCATCAATGAATTCCTATCCAAAATTGAATCACCTTCCATTGGGCAAGATGAAGTTCTTGAAGACAACACTAAGCCAAGTGAAAAAGGGGAAAATATTGAAATTGAAGAAGCTTGTCAAGAGGTGGAAGTTACAAGGGAAGAGCACAAGAGCGTAGACATCGCAATGGCTAAGTGTGGGGAGGTCCCCCTTCCCAAGCCACCATCACCTAACATAACATTCAAGTGGGTAAAATTTCTATCCCTAAGCTTCACTTTCTCACTTGAATATGGGTTGATTGAAAATGATGGTCAACTTAGAGCTCTTTGTGGAGTTAAGAGTAAGAGGGAGTGGTGTAATGGTTGGAAAGAGAATGTTAGGCTCATTAAGGTTAAACCCTCAAGGCATAAATACTATGGTTGGAAGAATGCTAAATTGTATGGGTCTAGAAGGAGAATTTGGTGCATAAAGGAGAATTCTATATGCCTACCACCCAAGTTGAATCATGATGATCAACTAGAAGATGGGTGTGAAAATAAGATATGGGATCCCGGATCACAACATGAAGACCAATTTTGGGAGCTCATATCTTGGGTAGAACTTTGCCCAAGTTTGGTGAAGATGGTTGGAAATTCTGTCAACCAATTGAGAAGCAAAGATCCTTGGAAATTCAAGGATGAGTACAAACATAAGCCACCATGACAATAAGCTCCTCAAATGTCCAACTTAAGGACTTAAACTAAAAGTGCTAGGTGGGAGACACCCCACCATGGTAAACTCTTTCCATCCTCTTTTAGTTTTGTTTAATAAGTGATTTGAGTTGCCATTGTAGGTAAATTTTCATTTCATATTGATTTGTTTGTAAAGATTGGTTGTTAGTATGTTGTATTCATTAGTAATAGATGAATAAATCCTAAAATCAAATTGCATTTTTGTGAATTGTATGATATTTGATTGAATAAAGAAGAGTTGTAGGCATTATAGGGAGCTCTTGGGCATTTTTTTCTGCTTTTTGGGCAAAAAAAAAAAATGGCCATCGGCGCGCTAGCACGCTGTGCGCGCGCGCGGACATTGCACTTCTGCAACTTCTGGTACAAAAACCAGAGAGTTGTGCGCGCGTTGTGCCAGCATTGTGCTGGGAGCACAAGCTCATCCACGCGTAAGCGCGCTGCGCGCGCACGCGGGGATCGTTCCTGCTGCATCCACGCGTGAGCGCGCTGTGCGCGCGCGCGCGGCTCGTCCCAACCTCATCCACGTGTAAGCGCGCTGTGCGCGCGCGCGCGGATTTGCTCCCTGCTTTTCCCCTTCCTCTTTTCTCCTTCTTTCCTCTTCTCTTCTTCTTTCTTTCTCATTTTTTTTTTCTTCTTCCTCTCTTGAAAGATTTTTTTTTCTTTTCTCTTTTAATATAAAAAAAAAAATTTTTTTAATAATAAAAAAAATATAATAAATAAATAAATAAATAAAATACTAAAAAAATAAAAAAAATTAAAAATATAAAAAAAAATTTTTTTCCTCTTCTTCCATTTTCTTTTGTCTATTACATTTGCATACTTTTATTCTTTGCATTTTAATTTTGTTTCTATAATTTGTTCTCATTTTATTTTCTAAATTTCTCATTTTAATAATGGTGTTGAATTCTCTCACTCAATTGTTGAGAATTTCTTGCATTTGTTTTGGTGCTTCATGACTTGTTACATTAATTGTAATATTTGTCAACACACAAGATTAGTGCTTTAGTCCTTCCTAATTCATTACCCTTTGTTTTTTTTCTTGTACCGCTTCTTCATTGAGTTAGGATAGAATCAAATGCTTTCATGCGTATCATTAATCTTGTTTGTGTCAATTCTTATTTGATCTTGATGCTCAATATACTCTCCTTGCTTTAACTTTACTCTTGCATCAAGTATCAGTTGATATGCCCTTTGCTTATATTGTTTCCTCACTCACATGTTGTAGCTACCATGTAGTGGAGAACCATACTCTTATTTGGCATTAGCCCCCGCCTATGTTCTAACTGCTTTGATGTCTTTGTTATAGGCTTAATTTTCTTTCTTTTTCTCTCCTTCTAGGTTGGCCACCAAGAAGGAAAGGAATGAGAAAGCTTCTAAATGGGGCAACAAACAAGTTCATCCGCACAACCGTTTGAGGAACTCATCAATTGTAGCAACCCATCCACCTTGCTCTCCTTTGCATGCACCGAGGACGGTGCAATCTTCAAGTGTGGGGAGGTCGTCGACCGATCTCCATGGGTAACAATTTTCTTTTCCAACACCAATGTTAGTTAGTTATTGCATTTGCATGATAGGTTGCATGTTAGTTAGAATTTGTACATATTTTACTACCTTCTTCTTATTAGGACTACTTGGTTAGAGTAATGAATTCTTTTCCGAGAAACTATTCTAGGGCACCCTACCAATTAAAACAAATTTTTTGTGGAACTTGCTTGAAAGAATTTATTTTGGAACATGGCTTTTGAGCTAAGAACACAAGCAAGTGAGATTTGAGCCTAATGGTGTGGTTACATCTTATAACCACTTATTTTTCCTTCTTGTGTGCATTATTCTCTTCCTATGATTGTGATCTTTGCTTTGTTTGAGTCTATATGTCCATTATTCTTTGTATTCATGCATTTATATGATCGAGGCCATTGTTTCATTAGCTCACTTACCCAAATAGCCTTACCTTTTATCTTCCTTTGTTAGCCAAATTTGAGCCTACGATTAACCCACTTTGTTCTTAATTCAGCACATTATAAACCTTAAAGCGGAAAACAATAAAAGTCCTTAATTTGGATCTTTGATTGGCTTAGGCTAGTGTGTGTGAGTATCATTCAAGTGTGGGAACCTTGGGACATTGGGTGAATAAAAGGGTAGTTTTGTATTATTAGTGTAAATATTGGGAATTGGGTACATACTCATGTATTGATCAAATGTAAAACCTTATGCATTGATGCTCTTGTATATAAAAAAAATAAGAAAAAAAAGAAAAGAAAAAAAAAACAATATGAAAAAGAAAAAAATATAAAAAAAAAAGAAGAAAAAGAAAGAAATAAAAGGGGACAAAATGCCCCAAAGTAAAGTCCAATAAAGATCAATGCACAAGTGTTGTGAAATGAAAAGGGATACATGAGTATGTGAAAAAGCGAGGAATGGGTAGTTAGTTTAGTACTTAATTGTATAGGTCATTATATAGGTTAGGTGGGAAAGTTCAAGCTAATCAAAGAACCAAATCCTAGTCCACTAGCCATATATGACCCTACCTTGACCCTAACCCCATTACAACCTAAAGGAAAGACCTCATGATAATTGTATGCATGCATGAAATAATTGTTGATTGTTAGATGAAAAACAAATCTTGGAAAGCATGGTTAGGGGAGAATTGAGAGAATCAACCCCAAACACCGAGCGACTAGAGTGCAAACACTCCTGGTGAGGGTTCGATGCTCAATTCCTTGATTCCCGGCTTTCATGAGCGTTCTTCTTGCAAGTCTACTTGAACTTCATTTCATACTTAAATTGGTAGGATTCATGAATCGTCATATGACCTTAGCCCTACCCGTTTATACATGCTCTTGGAGGATTGATTTATTTTTAACCAAGTAGGTAAAACCATTTTGCATTTAGTTGCATATAGTTTAGGTTGCATATAGCTCATTTACATAGAATAGATGTTGATGCCCTTTGCTTTCTCTTGGCTTAAGCATGAGGACATGCTTGGTTTAAGTGTGGGGAGGTTGACAAACCCCAATTTGATGGTTTATCTTGTATTGAATTTAGGGGATTTTATCACCTTTTTCCCACATTTACCCAATGAATTAGCATGGTTTTGTATATTCTCCTTTAATTGTGCTTAAGAGTGAAAACATGCTTTTTAGGTCTTAAAATAGCTAAATTTAATTCACCTTAATTCTATTAGATGCCTTGATATGTTTGTTAAGTGATTTCAGATTTAGGAGGCAAAGATTGGATCAAGGGAATGAAGAAAAAGCATGTAAAGTTGGAGAACTCATGAAGAAATGAAAGAACCGGAAAGCTGTCAAGCCGACCTCTTCGCACTTAATTGACCATAACTTGAGCTACAAAGGTCCAATTGATGCGGTTCCAGTTGGGTTGGAAAGCTAACATCCGGGGCTTCGAAATGATATAAATTTTGCCATATGTTGCTTCGCGTTCAGGGACGCGCACGCGCACTTTGCGCACGCGCGCCGATTCTGTCCGTGGCCCACTTTAATGAAATCGTCCCCAGCGGTTCTAGGAGCCTTGTGGGCCCAATCCAACTCATTTCTGATGCTATTTAAGTCAAGTATTGAAGGGGAATCAAGATACTTTAGATACTTTTGATCATTAGTTTAGTTTAGTAGTTAGAGTTAGTTTCTAGAGAGAGAAGCTCTCTCTTCTCTCTAGAATTGGGATTAGGATTAGGTTTAGTTCTTAGATCTAGATTTTAATCTTTGCTTTCTTTTACTTCTACATCTCAATTCCTTGTAGTTACATTCATTCTTCTTCCATTCTTTTATTGCAATTTCCTTTATGTTGTTCTTGTATTTTGTTGTAGATCTAGTATTGTTCCTTCTACATTCTTCCAATTCAATAAGAGGTAATTCATACTAAATGTGTCTTCTTTGCTTTTCTATTGTTGATCTCTTGTTTTTGTAGTTGTAGATTCTTTTAATTCTTGCATTTAATAATGTTTACTTCTATTGCACTTTATGTGTTTGTTGAAATGTCTCTTTTAGTTTTAGTATAGATTTTGTTCCTCTTGGCCTAGGTAGAGTAATTAGTGACACTTGAGTTATCTAATTCCTTTGTTGATTGATAATTGGAGAGATTGCTAATTGGTTTGGAGTGCACTAAAACTAGTCTTTCCTTGGGAGTTGGCTAGGACTTGTGGCTCAAGTCAATTCATCCACTTGACTTTCTTTTCTTTAGTAAGGGTTAACTAAGTGGTAGCAATGAACAATTCTCATCACAATTGAGAAGGATAACTAGGATAGAACTTCTAATTTTCATACCTTGCCAAGAGCCTTTTATAGTTGTTAGTTTACCTTCTTGCCATTTATCTTTCATGCTTCATATCAAAACCCCAAAATAACTCACAACCAATAACAAGACACTCTATTGTAATTCCTAGGGAGAACGACCCGAGGTTTCAATACTTCGGTTTATAAATTTAGGGGTTTGTTACTTGTGACAAACAATCTTTTGTATGAAAGGATTATTGTTTGGTTTAGAAACTATACTTTACAACGAGATTTCATTTGGAAAATTCTAAACCGTCAAAAATCCAATCGTCAGCAGCCTCCTGGGAGCAACATGGGCCAAAATTCAACCAAAAATTTCATTTAAATTCAATTCCTCTCCAAATTGAATCAAGGCCAACCAAACCCATTTCTCCTCAAATCCGAAGCAAGCAAAGCCCACATCATCACTCAAAGGCACATGGATCAATTAAATTAGGATTTTCATTTTTGTAATTTGTTTTAATTTCATTTTCATTTTTTATTTTGTAAAGCCTATATAAAGGCATCAATTCCATCTCACAAAGGGAGAAGGTTGGCTCCATTAGGGAGTAGTAGATAGCTCTCTCTTTTAATTTTCCTTTCTGCTTAAATTTTGGATCAAGAATTGAAGGAATTCTGTTTCAATTCTCCATCTGAAATTCATTTGTGTTCTTCTACATAATTGAGAAAATTGAGAAATTGGATCTGAAGTTTCTTTTACTACTTTCATCTTTCTTCTCTTCTGCAAGTTGTCTTCTACTTTGATCAAGGAAGGAATTGAGATCTAGACTTGTTCTCTAGTCTCTTTGATTTCCTGAGATCTTCATTTTGATTTTCCAATTGAGTTGAATTTAATTTCTGTTTGCTTCTTCAAGCAATTCTGCTTTCTGTTTGAGATCGGTTGCAAGTTACTGCATCTTTTACTTTTCTGTTTGATTGCCATTTACAATTTCTTGTTTGATTTCTTGAATCTCAGCTCCTAAAATCCTTTTATTCTTCCTGCAATTTAAATTTTTAGTTGCTTGATCTATTGCTTCCTTTAATTTCCAGCACCCACTCCCCTTTACATTTAATGCAATTTACATTTCTTGTCATTTAAGATTCTTGCAATTTACATTTCTTGCTCTTTAAGTTACTTGCCAATTTACTTTCTGCATCTTTAAGATTTCTGCCATTTACTTTCTGTTGGCTACACTTCACATAATTCACTCAATGTTAGCTTGACTAAACTAATCACCCACTAAAGTTGCTTGATCCATCAATCCCTGTGGGATCGACCTCACTCTAAGTGAGTTATTACTACTTGATGCGACCCGGTATACTTGCCGGTTGGATTTGTGTGTTGGAAATTTGTTTTTCCGCAAAAACACCATCAAATTTGCACTCGACTCTCAAAGTGGTCCTTAAACTTGCAATGGCCCCAATCTTATCCCCAAATTTAACACATGTGGCTCACAGTCGTCCTTGAAGCCTTTTCCAGTGACGGAAAGATGACTTGGATTGACGGATGCCACGCTGGAAGCCAGGCTGGACTCCCAAAACGACGTCATTTTTAATTTGACGCCCAAATTGCATTGAAACATTGTCGGTTAGTGTTTGTAGAAGGGATTTAACATGCAGTGACTACTTCTCTCTCAATCCAACACAGTCTCTTCCTCTTCTCCTTATTTTCTTCAATGGCGCCACTTTGAGAGGGATTTTCGTGGGTCTTCTCTCTCAAGTAAATCAAGTATATTGTGATTATCTCATCTCTATCGCACACGTAGTGGTCTGACGGGAAGCACTTTGATTGTTAGAGGTAACCAAAATAGAAAGGATAAATAAAATAGCTACCATCTACTCCTCTGTTTTTGTTGATAATGACTTTTTGTACATTGTTAAGTCGTTATATATTTATTCGTTCATCGTTTTGTTATGTGGTTTTTCTGAAAATTTTTGTTAGGATTTTCTCCATATGTTGTGGTTGCATTTTTATTGATTATTTTTTGCTGTAATGTTGGTAGCTATGGATTGTAATATGCTTAAAATAGAAGTATGTAGGTTGTTTATGTATGCAGTTTATGTGTGTTCATGGATGGTTAGGGATTAGGGTTATTGTGCTTTCCTAGTTGATGGCAATTTTGATGATCATTTGTTATTTGCAGATGGGTCTCATAACTATTGTGTGTCACCATGGGGGATCCTTTGTGAGGAGTGAAGACGGTGTCGTGTCATACACCAGGAACCATATTTCAGAGATTCTGAAACTTGACCCTGATAGGCTAGATGTCTTTTTCATCAGGAATTACTAGAAAGAGCTTGGGTATGATAAGACGAAACACTGTTGGTGGTTGGTTCCAAACAGACCCTTAGAGACTGGCCTAAGGGAACTTAATTCTGATGCTGAGCTCCTGAAGATGTGCTTCCTTGCTGAAAGCAACCACGGAGAGGTACATGTGTACTATGAACATGGGGTATTTATTCCAACGTACTTGGAAGAACCACCATTAAAAAAGGATAAGGAGGAGGAGGCGGTTGAAGTTCCTACTCAACCAGTTTTGCTGAGAACAGGACCAAGCTCCAGGGCTATTCCTCCAGACCCAGTTCCAACCTCATGTATCAACCGTCCGAGTACTACCGAACTCACCCAGGACGCAACCTCTACGAAAACTACCCCTGCCCTACCCAACCAAGACATGGACCATGCTGAAGCACCATCTGTAACCACCAAATCAACCCCAACCCCTAAATCCATCATTCTGACCCTAATTTCTATGGCTGCTACCCCTGCCCCACCCAACCAAGACATGGGTCATACTCAAGAACCAGTTGCAACCACCAAATCAACACCAATTCCCAAAAGTACTCCAACACTGGTGCCTAAGCCAAAACAGGGTAAGATTTTCTAACTGAAAATACCCTCAAAGAATGGGACAGAGAAGAAAAGTGCTGCATTGAAAAAAAATTGCAAAGAAAGGCGAACCAAGAATAACACTGAATAGGAGATATATAACCAGGGGTCTAGCCAAAGATCATGTGGCGAGGCAAACAACTAAGGGCAATGGAAAGCAAGCTGATATGGTTGTGTTATCAGAATCAGACTCTTCGGACAGTTATGAAAGTGCATAAGATAGTGCTTACAAGCCGGAGCTGAAGAAAGTTCCAGTGATGAAGAGGTCACCAATACAATACTGTAAGGTAAAAGGAAAGAGGTAAACATGAAGCATCCTAAAAAAGTTAAACTCAGTAAATTGTGGAAGGAGATATTAGAACCTGATGATGGATTAGTACCTGAGGATGATTCCGATGAAGATGATGAGTTTTTTTTTTTTGGACAACCAGCAAACCATAGTCCTGATATTGGGGGTTATGATGCTCATGATGAATATCATGATGAGTCAGTGGTGGACGAAATTGTAATTCATACTTAAATTGTTGTTTCAAATTGATTCCCAGGTAATTGCCCCAAAAACTTGGTGCTCAATACCATGGTCTAAACATAATTTCACAACTTTGCTCAACTAACCAGCAAGTGTACTGGGTCGTCCAAGTAATAAACCTTACATGAGTAAGGGTCGATCCCACAGAGATTGTTGGTATAAAGCAAGCTATGGTCATCATGTAAATCTCAGTCAAGCGGATAATAAATGGTGATAGAGTTTTTGAATAATAATAGTAAATAAACAGAAAATAAAGATAGAAATACTTATGTAAATCATTGATGGGAAATTTAGATAGGCGTATGAAGATGCTGTGCTCCTTCTGAATCTCTGCTTTCCTACTGCCTTCATCCAATCCTTCTTACTCCTTTCCATGGCAAGCTGTATGTAGGGCATCACCGTTGTCAATGGCTACATCCCATCCTCTCAGTGAAAAAGGTCCAAATGCTCTGTCACGGCACGGCTAATCATCTATCGGTTCTCGATCATGTCAGAATAGAATCCCTTGATTCTTTTGCGTTTGTCATCACACCCAACAATCGCGAGTTTGAAGCTCGTCACAGTCATTCAATCCCGGAATCCTACTCGGAATACCACAGACAAGGTTTAGACTTTTCGGATTCTCATGAATGCCGCCATCAATTCTAGCTTATACCACGAAAACTCTGATCTCACGGAATGGAATGCTCGGTTGTCAGGCGAGGGCAACCATGCATTGTGCATCAGGAATCCAAGAAATACACACTCTAGCTTTCGCTTGTAGAACGGAAGTGGTTGTCAAGCACGCGTTCATAGGGACGAATGATGATGAGTGTCACGGATCATCACATCCATCAGGTTGAAGTACGAGTAGTATTTTAGAATAGAAATAAGATTGAAATTGAATAAAAGGTAGTAGTAATTGCATTAAAACTTGAGGTACAGCAGAGCTCCACACCCTTAATCTATGGTGTGTAGAAACTCCACCGTTGGAAATACATAAGTGATGAAAGTTCACGCATGGCCGAATGGCCAGCCCCCAAAACGTGATCAATAGTCTCCTAATATGAATAATGGAATAAAACCGAGACCAAAGATGTAACGTGGTCAAAAGACGTCTAATACAATAGTAAAATGTCCTATTTATACTAGACTAGCTACTAGGGTTTACAGAAGTAAGTGATTGATGCAGAAATCCACTTCCGGGGCCCACTTGGTGTGTGCTTGGGCTGAGCTTGAGCTTTACACGTGCAGAGGCTTCTTTTGGAGTTGAACGCCAAGTTGTAATATGTTTTTGGCGTTCAACTCTGGTTTGTGACGTGTTTTTGGCGTTTGACTCCAGAATGCAGCATGAAACTGGCGTTGAGCGCCAGTTTACGTCGTCTAATCTCGATTAAAGTATGGACTATTATTTTTTGTTGAAAATCTCTGAATGTCTAATTTCCAACGCCGTTAAGAGCGCGCCATTTGGAGTTCTGTAGCTCCAGAAAATCCATTTCGAGTGCAGGGAGGTTAGAATCTAACAACATCAGCAGTCCTTTGTCAGCCTTTTATCAGAGTTTTGCTCAGGTCCCTCAATTTCAGCCAGAAATTACCTGAAATCACAGAAAAACATACAAACTCATAATAAAGTCCAGAAATGTGAATTTAGCATAAAAACTAATGAAAACATCCCTAAAAGTAACTATATCCTATTAAAAACTACCTAAAAACAATGCCAAAAAGCGTATAAATTATCCGCTCATCACAACACCAAACTTAAATTGTTGCTTGTCCCCAAACAACTGAAAATTAATTAGGATAAAAAGAAGTGAATATACTATAAATCCCAAAATATCAATGAATATTAATTCTAATTAGATGGGCGAGACTTGTAGCTTTTTGCTTCTGAACAGTTTTGGCATCTCACTTTCTCCTTTGAAGTTTAGAATGATTGGCATCTATAGGAACTTAGAATTTCAGATAGTGTTATTGATTCTCCTAGTTAAGTATGTTGATTCTTGAACACAGCTACTTTTATGAGTCTTGGCCGTGGCCCTAAGCACTTTGTTTTCCAGTATTACCACCAGATACATAAATGCCACAGACACATAGCTGGGTGAACCTTTTCAGATTGTGACTCAGCTTTGCTAAAGTCCCTAGTTAGAGGTGTCCAGAGTTCTTAAGCACACTCTTTTTGCTTTGGATCACGACTTTAACCACTCAATCTCAAGCGTTTCACTTGGACCTGCAAGCCACAAGCACATGGTTAGGGACAGCTTGATTTAGCTGCTTAGGCCTGGATTTTATTTCCTTGGGCCCTCCTATCCATTGATGCTCAAAGCCTTGGATCCTTACCCTTGCCTTTTGGTTTTAAGGGCTATTGGCTTTTTCTGCTTGCTTTTTTTCTTTTTCTTTCTAATAATTTTTTTCGCCATTTTTTTTGCAAGCTTTTGCTTTTTCACTGCTTTTTCTTACTTCAAGAATCAATTTTCATGATTTTTCAGATTGTCAATAACATTCTCTTTGTTCACCATTTTTTTCAAGAGCCAACAATTTTAACATTCATAAACAACAAGATCAAAATTATGCACTGTTCAAGCATTCATTCAGAAAACAGAAAGTATTGTCACCACATCAATATAATTAAACTAAATTCAAGGATAATTTCGAAATTCATGTACTTCTTGTTCTTTTGAATTAGAAACATTTTTCATTTAAGAGAGGTGAAGGATTTATGGAATTATTCATAGCCTTAAGACATAGTTACTCAATATTAATGATCATGAGGTAGAGACACAAAACATAAACACACATATAGCATAAAAATTGAAAAACAGAGATAAGAACAAGGAAGTTAAGGAATGAGTCCACCTTAGTGAGGGTGGCACCTTTTTGAAGGACTAATGGTGCTTTTTGAGCTCCTTTATGTCTCTTCCTTGCCTCTGTTGCTTGATCCCTAGTGATTTTGGTGCTCTTATTCTTAGTTACTCCCAATAGTTATGTGGAGGAAAATGTATCCCCTGAGGTATCTCAGGGATTTCTTGATGAGGGAATTCCTCATGCTCTCTTGATGTGCAGTCAAATGCTCTTCTACTAAGCTATGGACCCTTGGTGGAAAAATTTTTTGTCTTTCCCTTTTTTCTCTTTTTTTTTTTTTGAGGTTTCTCTGGCCTTAGGTTCCATCAATGGTTATGGAAAAACAAAAAAGCTATACTTTTACCACACCAAACTTAGAATGTTGCTCGCCCTTGAGCAAAGAAGAAAGAATGGAAGGAGAAGAAAATATAGAGGAGAGTGAGAGATGTGTATGTTTCAGCCATATGGGTGGGATTGGGTGGGGAAGAGATGGATGGATGTGAGTGGTGAAGAGGTGATGGGGAGGAGAGATTGAGTGATTGGTGAAGAAGAGAGAAGGTGAGTTGAGGTAGGTGGGGATCCTGTGGGGTCCACAGATCCTGAGGTGTCAAAGATTTTCATCCCTGCACCAATGAGGCATGTAAAATGCCCTCTGCATGCAATCCTGGCGTTTAACGCCAGATTGGTGCTTGTTTCTGGCATTAAACGCCAGCTCTAAGCTTGTTCTGGGCGTTCAACGCCGATGTGCAGCATGTTTCTGGCGTTGAACGCCAGCTTTCCTCAATGTGCAATCCTGGCGTTTAAACACCAGATTGGTGCATGTTTCTGGTGTTCAGCGCCAGATCCATGCTCTGTTCTGGCGTTGAACGCCAGCCAGATGCTCCTTACTGGCATTTAAACGCCAGTAAGTCCTTCCTCCAGGGTGTGATTTTTCTTCTGCTATTTTTGATTCTGTTTTTAATTTTAGTATTTTTTTGTGACTCCACATGATCATGAACCTAATAAAACATAAAAGAACAATTAAAAGAAAAATAAAATTAGATAAATAAAAATTGGGTTGCCTCCCAATAAGCGCTTCTTTAATGTCAATAGCTTGACAGTGGGCTCTCATGGAGCCACACAAGTGATCAGGTCAATGTTGTAGACTCCCAACACCAAACTTAGAGTTTGGATGTGGGGATTCAACACCAAACTTAGAGTTTGGTTGTGGCCTCCCAAAACCAAACTTAGTGCTTGATTGTGGGGGTTTTGTTTGACTCTGTACTGAGAGAAGCTTTTCATGCTTCCTCTCCATGTATACAGAAGAACACCCTTGAGTCTTAAACACAAGGTAGTCCCCATTCAATTGAAGGACTAATTCTCCTCTGTTAACATCTATCACAGCTCCTGCTGTGGCTAGGAAAGGTCTTCCTAGGATGATGCATTCATCCTCCTCCTTCCTAGTGTCTAAGATTATGAAATCAGCAGGGATGTAAAGGCCTTTAACCTTCACTAACACGTCCTCTACTAATCCATAAGATTGTCTTACTGACTTGTCTGCCATTTGTAATTAGAATATGGCAGGTTGTACCTCAATGATCCCCAGCTTCTCCATTACAGAGAGTGGCATAAGATTTATACCTGACCCCAGGTCACACAGAGCTTTTTCAAAGATCATGGTGCCTATGGTGCAGGGTATTATGAATTTGCCAGGATCTTGTCTCTTTTGAGGTAAAGTTTGCTGAACCCATATATCTAGTTCACTAATGAGCAAGGGAGGTTCAACTTCCCAAGTCTCATTACCAAATAACTTGGCATTCAGCTTCATGATAGCTCCTAAATATTGAGCAACTTGCTCTCCAGTTACATCTTCATCTTCTTCAGAGGAAGAATAGTCTTCAGAGCTCATGAATGGCAGAAGGAGGTTTAATGGAATCTCTATGGTCTCTATATGAGTTTCAGATTCCTTTGGGTCCTCAATAGGGAACTCCTTCTTGCTTGAGAGACGTCCCATGAGGTATTCCTTATTGGGATTTACGTCCTCTCCTTCCTCTCTAGGTTCGGCCATGTTGATTATATCAATGGCATTGCACTCTCTTTTTGGATTTTCTTCAGTATTGCTTGGGAGAGTACTATGAGGAGTTTCAATGATTTTCTTACTCAGCTGGCCCACTTGTGCCTCCAAATTTCTGATGGAGGACCTTGTCTCACTCATGAAACTTAAAGTGGCCTTAGACAGATCAGAGACTAAATTTGCTAAGTTAGAAGTACTCTGCTCAGAATTCTCTGTCTGTTGCTGAGAAGATGATGGATAAGGCTTGATATTACTGAGCCTATTTCTTCCACCATTATTAAAGCCTTGTTGAGGCTTTTGTTGATCATTCCATGAGAAATTTGGATGATTTCTCCATGATGAATTATAGGTGTTTCTATAAGGTTCACCCATATAATTTACCTCTGCTATTGCAAGGTTCTCAGGATCATAAGCTTCTTCTTCAGAAGATGCCTCTTTAGTACTGTTGGATGCATTTTGTCATCCATTCATACTTTGAGAAATCATGTTGACTTGCTGAGTCAACATTTTGTTCTGAGCCAATATGGCATTCAGAGCATCAATTTCAAGAACTCCCTTCCTTTGAGGCGTCCCATTATTCACGAAATTCCTCTCAGAAGTGTACATGAACTGGTTGTTTGCAACCATGTCAATAAGTTCTTGAGCTTCTGCAGGCATTTTTTTAGGTGAATGGATCCACCTGCAGAATGGTCCAGTGACATCTTAGAGAACTCAGATAGACCATAATAGAGTATATCTATCATGGTCCATTCTGAAAACATGTCAAAAGAACATCTTTTGGTCATCTGCTTGTATCTTTCCCAAGCTTCATAGAGGGATTCACCATCTTTTTGTTTGAAGGTCTGAACATCCACTCTAAGCTTGCTCAGCTTTTGAGGAGGAAAGAATTTAGCCAAGAAGGTCGTGACCAGCTTATCCCAGGAGTCCAGGCTATCTTTAGGTTGAGAGTCCAACCATGCTCTAGCTCTGTCTCTTACAGCAAAAGGGAAAAGCATGAGCCTGTAGACTTCAGGATCTACTCCATTAGTCTTAACAGTCTCATAGATCTGCAAGAACTTAGTTAAGAACTGGTAGGGAACTTCTGATGGAAGTTCATAAAACTTGCAGTTCTGTTGCATTAGAGCAACTAATTGAGGTTTCAGTTTAAAATTGTTTGCTCCAATGGCAGGAATTGAGATGCTTCTTCCATCAAACTTGGATGTAGGTGCAGTATAATCACCAAGCATCCTTCTTGCATTATTGTTGTTGGGCTCGGCTGCCATCTCCTTTTCTTGTTCAAAAATTTCAGCAAGGTTGTCTCTGGATTGTTGTAATTTAGCTTCTCTTAGTTTCCTCTTCAGAGTCCTTTCAGGTTCTGGATCAGCTTCAACAAGAATGCCTTTTTCCTTGTTCCTACTCATATGAAAGAGAACAAAACAGAAAAAGAAGAGGAATCCTCTATGTCACAGTAAAGAGGTTCCTTATTGTTAGTAGAAGAAGAAGGGAATAAAGAAAGGAGAATCCAAACACAAGGGTGAGGATAGGGGCAGAGATTTGAGATGAAGAGAAGTGTTAGTAAATGAATGAATAAATAGAATAAGATGAGAGACAGAAGTTTTCGAAAATAATTTTGAAAAGGAGTTAATGATTTTCGAAAATTAAGATAAGAAATAAAATTAAAATTACAATTTAAAATAATTAATTAATTAAAAAGAATTTTTGAAAAAGAGGGAGGTATTTTGGAAAATTAGAGAGAGAAAAGTTGTTAGGTGATTTTGAAAAAGATAAGAAACAAACAAAAAGTCAAATAGTTAGTTGAAAAAGATTTGAAAATTAATTTTGAAAAGATAAGAAGATAAGATGTTAAAAGAGATATTTTAAAATCAAATTTTTGAAAAAGATAAAATTTTGAAAAAGATATGATATAAAAGATAAGATAAAAAGATATGATTAAAAAGATATGGTTAGAAAAGATTTAATTTTTTAACATTAAAATTAATTACTTGACTAACAAGAAACTAAAAGATAAGATTCTAGAATTTAAAGATTGAACCTTTCTTAACAAGAAAGTAACAAACTTCAAATTTTTGAATCAATCACATTAATTGTTAGCATAATTTTTGAAAATAAAGAAAAAATTAAGAAAAAGATTTTTGAAAAATATTTTAAAGAATTTTTTAAAATTAATAAGAAAAATGAAAAAGATTTGATTTTTGAAAAAGTTTTGAAAAAGATAAGATTTTTAAAATTGAAAATTTGACTTGACTTACAAGAAATAACTAATTTTAAAAATTTCTGACTAAGTCAACCCAAATTTTCGAAATTTTGAGAGAAAAAAGGAAAAGATATTTTTTTTATTTTTTAATTTTTAATTATGAGAGAGAAAAACATAAAAAAATGACTCACAACATGAAAATTATGAATAAAAACACATGATGCATGCAAGAACACTATGAATGTCCGGATGAACACGAAGAACACTTTGAAGATCATGATGAACATCAAGAACATATTCTTGAAAATTTTTTGATGCAAAGAAAACATGCAAGATACCAAACTTAGAAATTTGCAATGCTTAGACACTATGAATGCACAAATGCATATGAAAAACAACAAAAAACACAAAACAAGAAATTATCAAGATCAAACAAGTAGACTTACCAAGAACAACTTGAAGATCATGAAGAACACTATGAATGCATGAATTTTTTCAAAAAATGCAAGAACAATATGAATATGCAATTGACACCAAACTTAAAACATGACATAAGACTCAAACAAGAAACACAAAAATATTTTTTATTTTTATAATTTTATTATTTTTTGGATTTTATTTTATATTTTTCGAAAAACATATAGGAAAAAGGAAGTAATGAATTCAAAGTCCTCAATCAAAATCCCAGGAATAATACCAGGTTAGTCTAAAGCTTGATGGCCAGCCAAGCTTCAGCATACCATTTTGAAACTCTAGAATTCATTCTTAAAAAACTCTGAAGGATTTTTCGAAAATAGAGGGAGAAAATTTTTTAAAAGATTTTTGAAAAAAAAAATAATTTTTTTGAAAATAAATGAAAAGAAAATTACCTAATCTGAGCAACAAGATGAACCGTCAGTTGTCCAAACTCGAACAATCCCCGACAACGGCGCCAAAAATTGGTGGACGAAATTGTGATTCATACTTAAATTGTTGTTCGAAATTGATTCCCAGGTAATGGCCCCAAAAACTTGGTGCTCAATATCATGGTCTAAACATAATTTCACAACTTTGCTCAACTAACCAGCAAGTGTACTGGGTCGTCCAAGTAATAAACCTTACGTGAGTAAGGGTCGATCCCACAGAGATTGTTGGTATGAAGCAAGCTATGGTCATCTTGTAAATCTCAGTCAGGCGGATAATAAATGGTGATAGAGTTTTCGAATAATAATAGTAAATAAACAAAAAATAAAGATAAAAATACTTATGTAAATTATTGATGGGAAATTCAGATAGGCGTATGAAGATGCTGTGCATCTTCTGAATCTCTGCTTTCCTACTGCCTTCATCCAATCCTTCTTACTCCTTTCCATGGCAAGCTGTATGTAGGGCATCACTGTTGTCAATGGCTACATCCCATCCTCTCAGTGAAAAAGATCCAAATGCTCTGTCACGACACGGCTAATCATCTATCGGTTCTCGATCATGTCAGAATAGAATCCCTTGATTCTTTTGCGTTTGTCATCACGCCCAACAATCGCGAGTTTGAAGCTTGTCACAGTCATTCAATCCCGGAATCCTACTCGGAATACCACAGACAAGGTTTAGACTTTCCGGATTCTCATGAATGCCGACATCAATTCTAGCTTATACCACGAAAACTCTGGTCTCACGGAATGGAAGGCTCGGTTGTCAGGCGAGGGCATGACGTGTTTCTGGCGTTTGACTCCAGAATGCAGCATGAAACTGGCGTTGAGCGCCAGTTTACGTCGTCTAATCTCGAATAAAGTATGGACTATTATATATTGCTGAAAAGCTCTGGATGTCTAATTTCCAACGCCGTTGAGAGCGTGCCATTTGGAGTTTTGTAGCTCCAGAAAATCCATTTCGAGTGCAGGAAGGTCAGAATCCAACAGCATCAGCAGTCCTTTGTCAGCCTTTTATCAGAGTTTTGCTCAGGTCCCTCAATTTCAGCCAGAAATTACCTGAAATCACAGAAAAACACAGAAACTCATAGTAAAGTCCAGAAATGTGAATTTAGCATAAAAACTAATGAAAATATCCCTAAAAGTAACTATATCCTATTAAAAACTACCTAAAAATAATGCCAAAAAGTGTATAAATTATCCGCTCATCAGTTAGATGGGGCAGATTTTTGGCATTCCAAAGAAATGAAGACACCCCCCAACTCAGAGGATGAATTTGCTGAAGTTGAGGATGACGACGCATTTCCTGTTTTCAGAGAAAGAACAAGGTTCGGGGAACTCTGATTAGAGGTAAGGATGAAATTCAACACGAAGATGGATTTTTAAGGAGGCTGTGAGAGAGTATTGCATCCAAGAAGGTAGGAGAGTTAGATTCAAGAAAAATGATAAAATACGATGTAGGGCTTTATGTAAGATTGAGGACTGTCCATGGGTTATCTATACCTCAAAGGATAGTGAGAGTGTTTGCTGGCAAGTTAAAACCTTCAATGATGATCATACTTGCCCAAGGGAGACAAAAAATAGATTAGCTAACAGAGGGTGGTTAGCTAGCAAGTTGGTGAAGAAGCTTAGGAAATTTCCGAATCTGAAGCACTCTGAAGCTTTAACATACTTTAAAAGTAAATGTGACTTGGAGTTGAAAAAATCTTTCCTGACAAGAGCACTCAGAGATGCAAGGCACATTATGTATGATGATGCTGCTGCACAATATGGGATGGTGATAGATTATGGTGAGACTCTCCTGAAGTGCGACCCTGGTTCTACTGTGTGCATCACAACAATTCCTCATCCCAACCACCAAGAAGAGCCCACTTTTGACAAGATGTATATTTGTCTCGATGGATGCAAGAAGGGATTTAAGGCGGGACGCAGACCTCTAATTGGACTTGATGGAGCATTCCTGAAAACCAGATTTGGTGGACAAATCTTGGCAGCCATTGGACATGACGCCAATAATCACATTTACGTAATTGCATATGCCATTATACCAGTGGAGAACACAGATAATTGGAGGTGGTTCCTTGAGCTGTTGCATGATGATCTAGGGAGCTACACCCAAAATAGATGCTGTTTCATTTCGGACATGCAAAAGGTAACGACAAATTTGTTATTTACTAGTTATTGTAATTTAGAAATGGTTGAACTCTTTAGGTTGATGTATTTTTTGTTGCCATGTCCTGCTTTCATGATTCTGTTTCAATATGCACTGGTTTGTTTCAGACATTGTTGTTGCTATGTTTTGCTTTCATGCTTCTGTTTCAATATGCCTGTATTAATAGAATGGAATATGAGTAGAACTTACTATCTCATGGGGACGAGTTTACTGTCTCTTACGTAAGTTTAGGGACTAATTTTATCTCACTTATGTATATGTAGGGACTAAGTTTATGTCACTTATGTGAGGGACCATGTTGGGTCCCGATACTGTAAGTTAATAATTTTTGTATTTTCCTGCAGGGACTAATCACAGCTGTCCAGGAGGTCTTCCCTAATGTCCACCACAGATTTTGTGTATGGCACTTGTGGAGAAACTTCAATAAGTAGTGGAAAGACAACGAACTCAGAGGATTACTGTGAGAGTGTGCAAGATCTACCACTCAAGAGGGATTTGTTGAGGGTATGATGAAAATTCAGAGAGCTAAGAAAGAAGCCTGGGAGTACCTTGCCAAATGGTGAAGAGATGCATGGAGTCGGGCTTTCTTCCCTACCCAATCAAAATGTGACAACATCTGTAACAACGCTTGCGAAGTATTCAATGCAATAATCAAGGAAGCAAGGGCTAAACCAATTCACACTACTCGAGGAAGTTAGAATGTATATCATGAGGATGACAGCCCGAAACAAAATGAAATTCAAGAATCATGTTGGGTTACTACCCCCTATTCAACGTAGCCGCTTGGAAAAGATCAGGAATGCTTCAAAGAATTAGGTGCCAATGTGGTCCAGAGATGCGGACTATGAACAATTCAAGGTACATGGGTGGCCAACAAACATGATAGCGGACTTGGAAAAGGGAATATGCACCTGTGGACTTTGGCAACTGAGTGGTATTACTTTAATTGTCATTACCGTTCCAATAGTTATTCTGATATTGTAATTGTTTTTCTTAATTTATTGTGGATTGCTGGTGCACGAAATTACAATCACACTTTTGCAATCCGCACAACTAACCAGCAAGTGCACTGGGTCGTCCAAGTAATACCTTATGTGAGTAAGGGTCAAATCCCACAGAGATTGTTGGTTTGAAGCAACCTATGGTTATCTTATTATTCTTAGTCAGGATACCAACAACAGTGTTTTTTTAAGTTCAATTGTAAAAAGTGAAAGGGCATAAAATAAATAATTGTTACTAAATAATGGAGAATATATTGGAGTTTTGGAGATACTTTGTCTTTTGAATTTTTGTAACATAATGCTTCCTCACTTTCATAAATGTAAGGCTCCTTCCATGGCAAGCTGTATGTAGGGTGTCACCGTTGTCAATGGCTACTTCCCATCCTCTCAGTGAAAATGGTCCAAATGCTCTGTCACAGCACGGCTAATCATCTGTTGGTTCTCGATCATGTCGGAATAAGATCCATCGATCCTTTTGCGTCTGTCACTACGCCCAACACTCGCGAGTTTGAAGTTCATCACAGTCATCCAATCCCAGAATCCTACTCGGAATACCACAGACAAGGTTTAGACTTTCTGGATCCTCATGAATGCCGCCAACAATTCTAGCTTATACCACGAAGATTCTGATTAAGGAATCTAAGAGATACTCATTCAATCTAATGTAGAATAGAGGTAGTTGTCAGGAACACGTTTATGGATTGAGGAAGGTGATGAGTGTCACGGATCATCACCTTCTTCATAGTGAAGCGCGAATGAACATCTTAGATAGGAACAAGCATGTTTGAATGGAAAACAGAAATAATTGCATTAATTCATCGAGACGCTGCAGAGCTCCTCACCCCCAACAGTGGAGTTTAGAGACTCATGCCATCAAAGAGTATAAAATTCAGATCTAAAAAATGTCATGAGATACAAAATAAGTCTCTAAAAGTTGTTTAAATACTAAACTAGTAACCCAGGTTTACAGAAAATGAGTAAACTAAGATGGATAGTGCAGAAATCCACTTCTGGGGCCCACTTGGTGTGTGCTAGGACTGAGACTTAAGCTTCTCACGTGCCTGGGCTGTTTCTGGAGTTGAACACCAGGTTGTACTCTGTTTCTGGCGTTGAACTCTGATGAGCGGATAATTTATACGCTTTTTGGCATTGTTTTGAGTATGTTTTTAGTATATTTTGGTTAGTTTTTATTATATTTTTATTAGTTTTTAGTTAAAATTTACTTTTCTGTACTTTACTATGATTTTGTGTGTTTTTCTATGATTTCAGGTATTTTCTGGCTGAAATTGAGGGTCCTGAGCAAAAATCTGATTTAGAGGCTGAAAAGGACTGCAGATGCTGTTGGATTCTGACCTCCCTGCACTCGAAGTGGATTTTCTGG
Organism: Arachis stenosperma; assembly: GCF_014773155.1. Classification (NCBI taxonomy): domain Eukaryota; kingdom Viridiplantae; phylum Streptophyta; class Magnoliopsida; order Fabales; family Fabaceae; genus Arachis; species Arachis stenosperma. The sequence goes on along the minus strand of NC_080378.1, from coordinate 51,836,034 downwards.
AGCTACAGAAGCCTAATTGGCGCGCTTTTAACAGCGTTGGAAAGTAGACATCCTGGGCTTTCCAGCAATGTATAATAGTCCATACTTTGCCCGAGATTTGATGGCCCAAACCGGCGTTGCAAATCAGCTTCAGAATTCCCAGCGTTTAACGCTGGAACTGGCATAAAAATTGGAGTTAAACGCCCAAATTGGCATAAAAGCTGGCGTTTAACTCCAGAAAGAGTCTCTACACGAAAATGCTTCAATGCTCAGCCCAAGCACACACCAAGTGGGCCCGAAAGTGGATTTTCTGTCATTTACTCATTTCTGTAAACCCTAGGTTACTAGTTCACTATTAATAGAATCTTTTGACATTGTATCAGTACCTCATGACACTTTACACGTTTCTCATTGTATCTTCTACGGCATGAGTCTCTAAACCCCAAGGTTGGGGGTGAGGAGCTCTGCTGTGTCTTGATGGATTAATGCAATTACTACTATTTTTCATTCAATCATGCTTGCTTCCATTCTAAGATATCACTTGTTCCTAAACCTGATGAATGTGATGATCCGTGACACTCATCATCATTCTCAACTATGAACGTGTGCCTGACAACCACCTCCGTTCTACCTTAGATTGAGTAGATATCTCTTGGATTCCTTAATCAGAATCTTCGTGGTATAAGCTAGAATTGATGGCGGCATTCAAGAGAATCCGGAAGGTCTAAACCTTGTCTGTGGTATTCTGAGTAGGATTCAAGGATTGAATGACTGTGATGAGCTTCAAACTCCTGAAGGCTGGGCGTTAGTGACAGACACAAAAGAATCACTGGATTCTATTCCAACCTGATTGAGAACCGACAGATGATTAGCCGTGCTGTGACAGAGCGCGTTGAACATGTTCACTGAGAGGATGGAAGGTAGCCATTGACAACGGTGAAACCCTACACACAGCTTGCCATGGAAGGAGCCTTGCGTGTTTGAAGAAGAAGACAATAGGAAAGTAGAGGTTCAAAAGACAGAGCATCTCCAAAACCTCAACCTATTCTCCATTACTGCAAAACAAGTACTTATTTCATGTTCTTTTGCTTTTCACAATCAATCCTGATAATTTTTGATATCCTGACTAAGAGTTACAAGATAACCATAGCTTGCTTCAAGCCGACAATCTCCGTAGGATCGATCCTTACTCACGTAAGGTATTACTTGGACGACCCAGTGCACTTGCTGGTTAGTTGTGCGGGATTACAAAAGTGTGATTGCAATTTCGTGCACCAAGTTTTTGGCGCCGTTGCCGGGGATTGTTCGAGTTTGGACAACTGACGGTTTATCTTGTTGCTTAGATTAGGACAGTTTTAATTTTGTTGGTTTAGAGTCTTTTATTTGAGTGTAGTTTCATATTTTAAGTTTGGTGTCAATTGCATGCTTTTGTTTTTCTTTTAATTTTCGAATTTGCATGTCCTTAGTCCCTTTTTGATCTTTTAAAAATTCTAAGTTTGGTGTCTTCTTTGTGTTTTTCTTTAGGTTTTTGAAAATTCATGTTTGATTTTCTGAAAAATTTTAAGTTTGGTGTCCCTTTGTTGTTTTTATCTTTCCTCTTTTCAAAAAAATATATATACATATATATCTTGATTACTATTCACATCAATTCCCTTTTCTCCATCATGGACATAAGTGGGAATGAACAGTCCAAAAGGACTCTGGGGTCATATGCTAACCCCATTACAGCTGCATATGGGAGTAGCATCTGTATACCTCCCATCAAAGCAAGCAGCTTTGAGCTAAACCCTCAACTCATTATCATGGTGCAGCAAAATTGCCAGTATTCCGGTCTTTCACAGGAAGAACCTACTGAGTTTCTGGCACAATTCTTACAACTTGCTGACACAGTACGTGATAAAGAGGTAGATCAGGATGTCTATAGATTATTACTGTTTCCATTTGCTATAAAAGATCAAGCTAAGAGGTGGTTAAATAACCAACCTACAGCAAGCATAAGGACATGGAAACAGTTATCAGACAAATTCCTGAATCAATTTTACCCTCCAAAAAGGATGACACAGCTAAGGCTGGACATCCAAGGCTTTAAACAAGAGGATAATGAATCCCTTTATAATGCCTGGGAGAGGTATAGAGGTATGCTAAGAAAATGCCCCTCTGAAATGTTTTCAGAGTGGGTACAGTTAGACATCTTCTACTATGGGCTTACAGAAAAAGCTCAGATGTCTCTAGACTACTCAGCTGGTGGATCTATACATATGAGGAAGACGATTGAGGAGGCTCAAGAGCTTATAGATACTGTTGCTAGAAATCAACATTTGTACTCTAGCAATGAGTCCTCTACACAAAAGGAAGTTATGGCATTAGCCACTGATCCTAATCCTCAAGAACAGATGGTTGAGCTTAATCAACAATTACACCTGATGACAAAACAGTTAGCAGAATTTAAAGAGATGCTCCAAGAGACTAAAATTGCTAACAAGAACATAGAATCACAGTTGAATCAGGCAAAACAGTAGCTATCTAAACAGATAACAGAAGAATGCCAAGCAGTTCAACTGAGGAGTGGGAAGACATTGAATAACACTGCTCAAAGTAGCAAAAAGTCAATAAAGGAGCAATTGACAGAGGATGGACAAACCACTATCCAAAATCCCTCTGAGGACAGTAAGAGCCCAGAGAGGAAAACTATTGGTGTTCAAACGCCAGAAAAGGAGGGAAAGCTGGCATTAAACGCCCATTCCCTGCCCATTTCTGGCGTTCAAACGCCAGAAAAGGGGGAAAAGTTGGCATTAAACGCCCATTTTCCACCCAATCCTGGTGTTCAAACGCCAGAGGGGAACCAGACACCTGCAAGTGCTGATAGTAACCCCTCTAAAAAGGCTTCTCCAACCACTTCTGTAAGGAATAAACCTGCAGCAACCAAGGTTGAAGAATATAAAGCCAAGATGCCTTATCCTCAGAAACTCCGCCAAGCGGAACAGGATAAGCAATTTGCCCGCTTTGCAGACTATCTAAGGACTCTTGAAATAAAGATTCCGTTTGCAGAGGCACTTGAGCAAATACCTTCTTATGCTAAATTCATGAAGGAAATCTTAAGCCATAAGAAGGATTGGAGAGAAACTGAAAAAGTGTTTCTCACTGAAGAATACAGTGCAGTCATTCTGAAAAGCTTACCAGAAAAGCTTCAAGATCCAGGAAGCTTTATGATACCATGCACATTAGAAGGTGCTTGCACCAAGACAGCCCTGTGTGACCTTGGAGCAAGCATCAATCTAATACCTGCATCCACTATTAGGAAGCTTGGGTTGACTGAAGAAGTCAAACCAACCCGGATATGCCTCCAACTTGCTGATGGCTCCATTAAATATCCATCAGGCATAATTGAGGACATGATTGTCAAGGTTGGGCCATTTGCCTTTCCAACTATGTAGTGCTGGAAATGGAAGAGCACAAGAGTGCAACTCTCATTCTAGGAAGACCTTTCCTAGCAACTAGACGAACTCTCATTGACGTACAAAAAGGGGAAGTAACCCTGAGAGTCAATGAGGATGAGTTCAAGTTGAATGCTGTAAAAGCTATGCAGCATCCAGACACATCAAATGACTGCATGGGCGCTGACATTATTGACTCTTTAGTGGAAGAGGTCAATATGACTGAAAGTCTAGAATCAGAGCTTGAGAACATCTTCAAGGATGCTCAGCCTAATCAGGAAGAGCTAGAGGAAACAAAAGAATTTTTGAAAATTCCTCAAGAGGAGGATAAGCCTCCCAAACCCGAACTCAAACCACTACCACCATCCCTGAAGTATGCATTTCTGGGAGAAGGTGACACTTTTCCAGTGATTATAAGCTCTGCTTTAAATCCACAGGAAGAGGAAGCACTGATTCAAGTGCTAAGGACACACAAGACAGCTCTTGGGTGGTCCATAAGTGATCTTAAGGGCATTAGCCCAGCAAGGTGCATGCACAAGATCCTATTGGAGGATAATGCCAAACCAGTGGTCCAACCACAAAGGCGGCTAAATCCAGCCATGAAGGAGGTGGTGCAGAAAGAGGTCACTAAATTACTAGAGGCTGGGATTATTTATCCTATTTCTGATAGCCCCTGGGTGAGCCCTGTCCAAGTTGTCCCCAAAAAGGGAGGCATGACAGTAGTTCATAATGAAAAAAATGAATTGGTTCCTACAAGAACAGTCACTGGGTGGCGCATGTGTATTGACTATAGAAGGCTCAATACAGCCACCAGAAAGGAACATTTTCCTTTGCCATTCATAGACCAAATGCTAGAAAGACTAGCTGGTCATGATTATTATTGCTTTTTGGATGGCTATTCAGGCTACAACCAAATTGCAGTAGACCCTCAGGACCAAGAGAAAACAGCATTCACTTGTCCTTCTGGCGTGTTTGCCTACAGGAGAATGCCTTTTGGTCTGTGTAATGCACCTGCAACCTTTCAGAGATGCATGCTATCCATCTTCTCTGATATGGTAGAGAAATTCCTGGAAGTCTTCATGGATGACTTCTCAGTATATGGAGACTCATTCAGCTCCTGTCGTAACCACCTAACACTTGTCCTGAAAAGGTGCCAAGAGACTAACCTGGTTTTAAACTGGGAGAAATGTCACTTTATGGTGACTGAAGGAATTGTCCTTGGGCACAAAATTTCAAGCAGGGGAATAGAGGTGGATAAGGCAAAGGTAGAGGTAATTGAAAAATTACCACCACCTGCCAATGTTAAGGCAATCAGAAGCTTTCTGGGGCATGCAGGATTCTACAGAAGGTTTATAAAGGATTTTTCAAAAATTGCAAAACCTCTGAGCAACCTGCTAGCTGCTGACACACCATTTGTGTTTGACACACAGTGTTTGCAGGCATTTGAGACCCTGAAAGCCAAGCTGGTCACAGCACCAGCCATCTCTACACCAGACTGGACATTACCATTCGAATTAATGTGTGATGCCAGTGACCATGCCATTGGTGCAGTGTTGGGACAGAGGCATAACAAGCTTCTGCACGTCATTTATTATGCCAGCCGTGTTCTAAATGACGCACAGAAGAATTACACAACCATAGAAAAAGAGTTACTTGCAGTGGTCTATGCCATTGACAAGTTTAGATCCTATTTGGTAGGATCAAAGGTGATTGTGTACACTGACCATGCTGCTCTTAAATACTTACTCACAAAGCAGGATTCAAAACCCAGGCTCATAAGATGGGTGTTGCTTCTGTAAGAGTTTGATATAGAAATAAGAGACAGAAAAGGGACAGAGAATCAAGTAGCTGATCATCTGTCCCGAATAGAACCAGTAGTTGGGGCGTCTCTCCCTCCTACTGAGATCTCTGAGACCTTTCCAGATGAGCAACTTTTCGCCATTCAGGAAGCTCCATGGTTTGCAGATATTGCAAATTACAAAGCTGTGAGGTTCATACCCCAGGAGTACAGCAGAGTGCAAAGAAAGAAATTAATTTCAGATGCCAAGTACTACCTATGGGATGAGCCATATCTCTTTAAGAGATGCGCAGACGGAATAATCCGCAGATGTGTACCCAAAGAGGAAGCACAAAGAATCCTATGGCATTGCCATGGATCACAATATGGAGGACATTTTGGAGGTGAGCGAACAGCAACTAAGGTCCTCCAATGCGGATTCTACTGGCCTACTCTCTATAGAGATGCCTGAGAGTTTGTGCGTAACTGTGACAGTTGCCAAAGAGCTGGTAACTTGCCTCATGGTTACGCCATGCCTCAGCAAGGGATCTTAGAGATTGAATTGTTTGATGTATGGGGAATTGACTTCATGGGTCCCTTCCCACCATCATACTCAAACACTTATATTCTAGTGGCAGTAGACTATGTATCTAAATGGGAGGAAGCAATTGCCACACCCAATAATGATACCAAGACCGTGCTGAAATTCCTCCAGAAACACATCTTCAGCAGGTTTGGTGTTCCCAGAGTACTGATCAGTGATGGAGGCACCCATTTCTGCAATAAACAACTGTACTCTGCTATGGTTAGATATGAAATTAGCCACAAAGTAGCAACTCCGTATCACCCACGGACAAATGGGCAAGCTGAGGTCTCTAACAGAGAGCTCAAAAGAATCCTGGAACGGACTGTTATTGCCCGTAGAAAGGATTGGGCAAAGAGCTTGGATGATGCTCTGTGGGCATACAGAACAGCATACAAGACTCTTATCGGAACCTCTCCATACCAACTGGTGTATGGGAAGGCCTGTCATCTGCCCGTGGAACTGGAACATAAAGCCTACTGGGCAACCAGATTCCTAAACATGGATGCTAAGTTAGCTGGTGAAAAAAGACTGCTCCAACTAAATGAGCTAGAGGAATTCAGACTCAATGCCTTTGAAAATGCAAAAATTTATAAGGAAAAAGCAAAGAAGTGGCATGACAAGAAATTGTCATCCAGAGTCTTTGAGCCAGGACAAAAGGTCCTGCTCTTCAACTCTAGGCTCAGATTGTTCCCAGGAAAGCTTAAGTCCCGCTGGAGGGGTCCGTATGTGATTATAGGAGTATCACCATATGGATATGTTGAGCTTCAGGATACTGATTCTAACAAGAAGTTCATTGTTAATGGACAGAGGATCAAGCATTATCTTGAAAGCAATTTTGAGCAAGAATGCTCAAAACTGAGACTTGAGTGATTTACAGTGAAGGTCCAGCTAAAGACAATAAAGAAGCGCTTGCTGGGAGGCAACCCATTGATTAGAAGGGTATATGTTCTGTCTAATCAAGATTTAATACACATTCCTAAAGGGCAATTATCAAATTTGAAGGAATTCACAGAGTTACAGAAGGATTCAGTGCGAAAAGCAGAGAAAAAGAGCTTACTGGCGAAAAAACGCCAGTAAGAGGTACTTTGGGCGTTAAACGCCAGAATGGGCACCATTCTGGGCGTTTAACGCCAAGTGTGCAGCATCTGGGCGTTTAGAAAAACGCCCAGTGATAAAGGGATTTCTGGCATTTAACGCCAGCCAGGATACCTGGCTGGGCGTTAAACGCCCAATTAGGCCACCAAATGGGCGTTAAACGCCAGAATGGATACCATTCTGGGCGTTTAACGCCAAAAAGGCAGGGGGAGGAGATTTTGTTCCCACTTCAAATTTTTTTCAAACTTTCTTGTTTTAATCCATATCTTTTTACATAAACACATTACAAACCTTCATCATTCACCTTCCAATTTCAAAAATTAGAATCTTCTTCAAATCTATTTCAAATCCCTTCCTAGACTCTTTCAAAAAAAAAACTCAATCATCTCCTCAAAATTTTTCCATATCTTCTCAAATCTCCTTCAAATTTTCGAAAATCTCTCATCCTCTCCTATTTAAACACGTTCGGCCACCCTCCTTCCCCACACCATTCGAATTTGCTCTCCTCTTCTCTCCCCTCTTTGCCTTCTTTTGCTTGAGGACAAGCAAACCTCTAAGTTTGGTGTGCTTTCCGTGATCACTAGGCCAAGATTTATCAAGATCATGGCTCCTAGAGGAAAACAAACCAATTCAAGAGGCAAGAAAGAGAATAATCCAAAGGATGTTTGGAGTCAAGAGAAGTTCTTAACCAAAGAACATGCAGACCATTACCACAAAATAATGGGTCTGAGGTCAGTGATCCCGGAAGTCAAATTCAATCTGAAAGAAGATGAATATCCGGAGATCCAAGAGCAAATTAGAAACAGAGGATGGGAAGTTCTAACCAACCCTGAGACAAAGGTTGGAAGGAACATGGTTCAAGAATTCTACTCAAATCTGTGGCTGACAGATAAGCAGATAATGACTGGAACTGCTTTTCATACCTACAGAACCATGGTTAGAGGGAGAATTATTTACTTCCATCTGGACAAAATAAGAGAGGTCTTCAAATTGCCTCAACTGCAAGATGATCCTGAATCCTTTAATAGGAGGATGGTGAGAGCAGATAAAAGGTTGGATCAAGTTCTAGAGGACATATGCCTCCCTGGAACTAAATGGATAACCAATTCAAAAGGTGTCCCAAACCAATTCAAGAGGGGAGACCTCAAACCAATTGCAAGAGGTTGGCTAGACTTTATTGGGCATTCCATATTGCCCACTAGCAACCGTTCTGAGGTCACCATCAAGAGAGCAGTGATGATTCATTGCATTATGCTTGGAAAAGAAGTGGAGGTTCATCATCTGATTGCTTGTGAGATCTACACAATTGCAAATAAGAATTCCACTGAAGCCAAACTGGCTTACCCAAGCTTGATCTCCTTGCTCTGTAAAGAGGCTGGAGTGAAGGTGGGAGTAGATGAATTCATACCCATTGAACATCCAATCACCAAGAAGTCAATGGAAGGACAAATGCAAGACAATTCTATCAAAAAGAGGGCGCAGAAGTTCCTCCCTGAATTTCCTGAAATTGACTACTGGGCCAGCCTAGAAGCATCTATCACCAAGTTGCAAGAAACTATGGAGCAACTTAAGGAAGAACAGCAGAATCAGAACTGCATGCTCTGCAAATTGCTGAAGGAACAAGAGAAGCAGGGGCGTGAACTTCAAGAGATGAAACGCCAAAAGCTCTCCCCTCAAGTGGAGGGAGCATCCACTTCTCAAAATCAAGGTTGTTGAGTCCTAACTCTGTGATAACCTCTATCATTAGGAGCCTATTTAAATTTTTTGTTTTCTATTATTATTAGTCTTATCTTATATCTATTTTTGAGTCTTGTTCTTAGTTCATGATTAATAAAATTTAAAGTTCATATCTTAAAGCTATGAATGTCCTATGAATCCATCACCTCTCTTAAATGAAAAATGCTTTAATCACAAAAAGAACAAGAAGTATAGGATTTCGAATTCATCTCTGAAACTAGTTGAATTAGTGTGATGTGGTGACAATACTTTTTGTTTTCTGAATGAATGCTTGAACAGTGCATATGTCTTTTGAATTTGTGTTTTAAGAATGTTAAAATTATTGGCTCTTGAAAGAATGATGGAAAGGGAGAACTGTTATTGAGGATCTGAAAAATCATCAAATTGATTCTTGAAGTAAGAAAAAGTAAAAAAAAAAACAAAAAAAAAGAAGAGAAAAAGAAAAAGAAAGAAATAAAGTTGTGATCCAAGGCAAAAAGAGTGTGCTTAAGAACCCTGGGCACCTCTAATTGGGGACTCTAGCAAAGCTGAGTCACAATTTGAAAAGGTTCACCCAATTATGTGTCTATGGCGTGTATGTATCCGGTCGTAATACTGGAAGACAGAGTGCTTTGGGCCACAGCCAAGACTCATAAAGTAGCTATGTTCAAGAATCATCATACTTAACTAGGAGAATCAATAACACTATCTGAGTTCTGAGTTCTTATATATGCCAATCATTCTAAACGTCAAGGGATAAAGCGAGATGCCAAAACTGTTCGGAAGCAAAAAGCTACTAGTCCCGCTCATCTAATTGGAGCTAAGTTTCTTTGATATTTTGGAGTCTATAGTATATTCTCTTCTTTTTATTCTATTTTGATTTTCAGTTGCTTGGGGACAAGCAACAATTTAAGTTTGGTGTTGTGATGAGCGGATAATTTATACGTTTTTTGGCATTGTTTTGAGTATGTTTTTAGTAAATTTTGGTTAGTTTTTATTATATTTTTATTAGTTTTTAGTTAAAATTCACTTTTCTAGACTTTACTATGAGTTTGTGTATTTTTCTGTGATTTCAGGTATTTTCTGGCTGAAATTGAGGGTCCTGAGCAAAAATCTGATTTAGAGGCTGAAAAGGACTGCAGATGCTGTTGGATTCTGAGCTCCCTGCACTCGAAGTGGACTTTCTGGAGCTACAGAAGCCCAATTGGTGCGTTCTCAACGGCGTTGGAAAGTAGACATCCTGGGCTTTCCAGCAATGTATAATAGTCCATACTTTGCCCGAGATTTGATGGCCCAAACTGGCGTTGCAAATCAGCTTCAGAATTCCCAGCGTTTAACGCTGGAACTGGCATAAAAATTGGAGTTAAACGCCCAAACTGGCATAAAAGCTGGCGTTTAACTCTAAAAAGAGTCTCTACACGAAAATGCTTCAATGCTCAGCCCAAGCACACACCAAGTGGGCCCGGAAGTGGATTTTTCTGTCATTTACTCATTTCTGTAAACCCTAGGTTACTAGTTCACTATTAATAGAATCTTTTGACATTGTATCAGTACCTCATGACACTTTACACGTTTCTCATTGTATCTTCTACGGCATGAGTCTCTAAACCCCATGGTTGGGGGTGAGGAGCTCTGCTGTGTCTTGATGGATTAATGCAATTACTACTGTTTTTCATTCAATCATGCTTGCTTCCATTCTAAGATATCACTTGTTCCTAAACCTGATGAATGTGATGATCCGTGACACTCATCATCATTCTCAACTATGAACGTGTGCCTGACAACCACCTCCGTTCTACCTTAGATTGAGTAGATATCTCTTGGATTCCTTAATCAGAATCTTCGTGGTATAAGCTAGAATTGATGGCGGCATTCAAGAGAATCCGGAAGGTCTAAACCTTGTCTGTGGTATTCTGAGTAGGATTCAAGGATTGAATGACTGTGATGAGCTTCAAACTCCTGAAGGCTGGGCGTTAGTGACAGACGCAAAAGAATCACTGGATTCTATTCCAACCTGATTGAGAACCGACAGATGATTAGCCGTGCTGTGACAGAGCGCGTTGAACATTTTCACTGAGAGGATGGGAGGTAGCCATTGACAACGGTGAAACCCTACACACAGCTTGCCATGGAAGGAGCCTTGCGTGTTTGAAGAAGAAGACAGTAGGAAAGCAGAGGTTCAAAAGACAGAGCATCTCCAAAACCTCAACCTATTCTCCATTACTGCAAAACAAGTACTTATTCCATGTTCTTTTGCTTTTCACAATCAATCCTGATAATTTTTGATATCCTGACTAAGAGTTACAAGATAACCATAGCTTGCTTCAAGCCGACAATCTCCGTGGGATCGACCCTTACTCACGTAAGGTATTACTTGGATGACCCAGTGCACTTGCTGGTTAGTTGTGCGGGATTGCAAAAGTGTGATTGCAATTTCGTGCACCAAACTCCAACTTGCAACCTGTTTCTGGCGCTGAACTCCAGACTGCAACATGGAACTGGCGTTGAACGCCAGTTTACGTCATTTATCTTCGCACAAAGTATGGACTATTATATATTTCTGGAAAGCCCTGAATGTCTACTTTCTAACTCTATTGAGAGCGCGCCAATTGGACTTCTGTAGCTCCAAAAAATCCATTCTGAGTGTAGGGATGTCAGAATCCAACAGCATCAGCAGTCCTTTTTTAGCCTGAATTAGATTTTTGCTCAGTTCCCTCAATTTCAGCCAGAAAATACCTGAAATCATAGAAAAACACACAAACTCATAGAAAAGTCCAGAAATATAATTTTTGCCTAAAAACTAATAAAAATCTACTAAAATCTAACTAAAACATACTAAAATCTACATGAAATTACCCCCAAAAAGCGTATAAAATATCCACTCATCACAACACCAAACTTAAACTGTTGCTTGCCCCCAAGCAACTAGATAAATAAAATAGGATAAAAAGAAATTAAGAAGCAATGATATCTCAGAGTTTTAAGTGAAGCTCGGATTCCAATTAGATGAGCGGGTCTAGTAGCTTTTTGCTTCTGAATAGTCTTGGCATCTCACTTTATCCTTTGAAATTCAGAATGATTGGCATCCATAAGAATTCAGAATTCAGATAGTATTATTGATTCTCCTACTTTAGTATGTTGATTCTTGAACACAGTTACTTTATGAGTCTTGGTCGTGGCCCTAAGCACTTTGTTTTCCAGTATTACCACCAGATATATAAATGCCACAGACACATAACTAGGTGAACCTTTTTCAGATTGTGACTTAGCTTTGCTAGAGTCCCCAATTAGAGGTGTCCAGAGTTCTTAAGCACACTCTTTTACTTTGGATCACGACTTTAACCACTCAGTCTCAAGCTTTTCACTTAGACCTGCATGCCACAAGCACATGGTTAGGGACAGCTTGATTTAGTCGCTTAGGCCTGGATTTATTTCCTTGGGCCCTCCTATCCATTAATGCTCAAAGCCTTGGATCCTTTTCACCCTTGCCTTTTGGTTTAAAGGGCTATTGGCTTTTTCTACCTTTTTTACTTTTTTTTTTCGTAAACTTTTTTTTCACTTCTTTTTCTTGCTTCAAGAATCAATTTCATGATTTTTCAGATCATTAATAACATTTCTCTTGTTCATCATTCTTTCAGGAGCCAACAATTTTAACATTCATAAAATTCAATATCAAAAATATGCACTGTTCAGGCATTCATTCAGAAGACAAAAAGTATTGCCACCACATCTAAGTAATTAGAATTTTTCTTATTAAGAACTCGAAAAAATATTGCCTCTTTATTCTAAAAATCTACTATTTTATTCATGTTTGATGATAATGAGAAAAATAAATTATAGCTTAATTGGAAATAAAATCAAAATAGATATACTAATTACTACTACTCATGTATAACTTCTAAGGTAAATTCCTATAAGAACAACTATCACAGAGTTAAGTTTAAGATTAGGACTCAACAACCTTTGGTTTGGGAGATGATGGGTGCTCCTTCAACTTGTGGGGTGTCTGGTCCTTCAAGAGACAGCTTCTGGCACTTGCTCCTATATCTCTGGATATTCGTCTTCTTTCAGATCAAATTTAACTTCCGGGATCACTGATCTTAGACCCATTATTTTGTGGTAATGGTCTGCATGTTCTTTGGTTAAGAACTTCTCTTAATTCTAAAGTGGTTTTGGAATATTCTCTTTCTTGCCTCTTGAAGTAGTTTGTTTTCCCTTAGGTGCCATGATCTTGATGAGTTTTAGCTCAGTGATCACGGAAAAACACACCAAACTTAGAGGTTTGCTTGTCCTCAAGCAAAAGAAAGGAAAGGAGAGGAATAGATGGAGAGGCAATTTCGAAAATTCAAAAGATATGATGAGATTTTGAAAAAAATTTGAGAAGAAATTAAAAAGTTTTGAAAAGAATTCAAAAAGATAATTGAGTTTTGAAAAAGGTTTGAAAAGATATTGAAGAAAAATTAAGAAACATGTTTAGGATTAAAAAATTTTGGAATTGAAGTTGAAAGATGAGAGTTTGTAAAATGTTTATGCAAGAAATCATGAATTGAAACATGAAAAATAGAAAAAGTTTGAAGTGAAAAACGAATTTACCTCCTCCCCACAATCCTGGCGTTAAACGCCCAACCACTGCATGTTTTGGGCGTTTAACACCCAATTGTAGCTTCTCCTGGGAGTTCAATGCCCAGCTGTTGCTTCTAGCTGGCGTTTGAACGCCATAAACTCCTTTGTCACTGGGCATTTTTCTGAACGCCCAGAACGCTATAAATCTGGCGTTAAACGCCCAGAAGGTGCTTTTTTCTGGCGTTCAACGCCCAGACGATGCTTCTTTTTGGCGTTTAACGCCCAATTGGCTATCTCTATTGGTGTTGAACGCCCAATAGATGCTTCTTTTGGGCGTTCAACGCCCAAAACAGCTCTTACTGGCTTTTTCGCACCAGTGAGCTTCTTTTTGCTGTTTTATCCTCTGAATCTTTCTATAACTCTGTGAACCCAAGCAATTGCTATTTTACCTTGAAGATAATTAACATAAACCTGTAAAAATTAATTAATTAACAAATAAGCTTTGTAAATGGCTGAGTTGCCTCCCAGCAAGCGCTTCTTTATTGTCTTTAGCTGGGCTATTACTAAGCTTTAATCAAGTCTCAATTTTGAGCATTCTTGCTCAAAATTGCTTTCAAGATAATGTTTGACTCTCTGTCCATTAACAATGAACTTTTTGTTAGAATTATTATCCTGAAGCTCCACGTATCCATATGGTGACACACTTGTAATCACATATGGACCTTTCCACCGGGATTTCAATTTCCCGGGGAATAATCTGAGCCTAGAATTAAATAGCAGAACTTTTTGCCCTGGCTCAAAGACTCTGGATGACAGTTTCTTATCATGCCATCTTTTTGCTTTCTCTTTGTAAATTTTTGCATTTTCGAAAGCATTGAGTCTGAATTCCTCTAGCTCATTTAACTGGAGCAATCGTTTTTCTCCAGCTAACTTGGCATCAAGGTTTAGGAATCTGGTTACCCAATAGGCCTTCTGTTCCAGTTCCACTGGCAAGTGACAGGCTTTTCCATACACCAGCTGGTATGGAGAAGTTCCTATAGGTGTCTTGAATGCTGTTCTGTATGCCCACAGAGCATCATTCAAGCTTCTTGCCCAATCCCTTCTACGGTTAATCATAGTCCATTCCAAGATTCTTTTAAGTTCTCTATTAGAGACTTCAGCTTGCCCATTTGTCTGTGGATGATATGGAGTAGCTACCTTGTGGCTAACTCCATATTGAACCAAAGTAGAGTAAAACTGTTTATTGCAAAAATGAGTGCCCCCATCACTGATTAGTACTCTATGGATACCAAAACTGCTGAAGATATATTTCTAGAGGAATTTCAGCACTGTCTTAGTATCATTAGTGGGTGTTGCAATAGCTTCCACCCATTTGGATACATAATCCACTGCCACCAGAATATAAGTGTTTGAGTATGATGGTGGGAAAGGTCCCATGAAGTCAATACCCCATACATCAAACAACTCAATCTCTAAGATCCCTTGTTGAGGCATGGCATAACTGTGAGGCAGATTGCCAGATCTTTGGCAACTGTCACAATTAAGTACAAACACTCGGGAGTCTTTATAGAGAGTAGGCCAGTAGAAGCCACATTGGAGTACTCTTGTAGCTGTTCGCTCACTTCCAAAAGGTCCTCCATATTGTGATCCATGGCAGTGCCAGAGGATCTTCTGTGCTTCTTCTTTAGGCACACATATACGGATTACTCCGTCTGCACATCTCTTGAAGATATATGGTTCATCCCAAAGATAGTACTTTGCATCCGTGATCAATTTCTTTGTTTGCTGCCTACTGTACTCTTTGGGTATGAATCTCACTACCTTGTAGTTTGCAATGTCTGCAAAACCATGGCACTTTCTGGATGGCAAAGAGGTGCTCATCTGGAAAGTTTTTAGAGATTTCAGTAGGAGGGAGGGACGCCCCTTCTACTAGTTCTATTCAGGACAAATGATCTGCTACTTGATTCTCTGTCCCTTTTCTGTCTCTTATTTCTATATTAAACTCCTGTAGAAGCAACACCCATCTGATGAGTCTGGGTTTTGAATCTTGCTTTGTGAGTAGATATTTAAGAGCAGCATGGTCAGTGTACACAATCACTTTTGATCCTACTAAATAAGATCTGAACTTGTCAATGATGTAAACCACTGCAAGTAACTCTTTTTCTGTGGTTGTGTAGTTCTTCTGTGCGTCATTTAAAACATGACTGGCATAGTAAATGACGTGCAGAAGCTTGTCATGCCTTTGTCCCAACACTGCACCAATGGCATGGTCACTGGCATCACACATCAGTTCAAATGGCAATGTCCAGTCTGGTGCAGAGATGACTGGTGTTGTGACCAACTTAGCTTTCAGAGTCTCAAACGCCTGTAGACACTCCTTATCAAAGATAAATGGCGTGTCAGCAGCTAGCAGATTACTCAGAGATTTGGCGACTTTTGAAAAATCTTTTATAAATCTCCTATAGAATCCTGCATGCCCCAGAAAGCTTCTGATTGCCTTAACATTGGCAGGTAGTGATAATTTTTCAATTACCTCCACCTTAGCTTGATCCACCTCTATTCCTTTGTTCGAAATTTTGTGCCCAAGGACAATTCCTTCAGTCACTATAAAGTGATATTTCTCCCAGTTTAAAACCAAATTAGTCTCTTGGCATCTCTTTAGAACAAGTGCTAGATTGTCAAGACAGGAGCTGAATGAGTCTCCAAACACTGAAAAGTCATCCATGAAGACTTCCAGAAATTTTTCCACCATATCAGAGAAAATAGAGAGCATGCATCTTTGAAAGGTTGCAGGTGCATTGCACAGACCAAATGGCATCCTTCTATATGCAAATACTCCAGATGGGCATGTGAATGCTGTTTTCTCTTGATCTTGGGGATCTACTGCAATTTGATTATAACCTGAATATCCATCCAGGAAGCAGTAGTATTCATGACCTGCTAGTCTTTCTAGAATCTGGTCTATGAATGGTAAAGGAAAATGATCATTTCTGGTAGTTGTATTGAGCCTTCTGTAATCAATACACATACGCCACCCTGTAACTGTTCTTGTAGGAACCAGTTCATTTTTTTCATTATGAACCACTGTCATGCCACCCTTCTTAGGGACGACTTGAACAGGGCTTACCCAGGGGATATCAGAAATGGGATAAATAATCCCAGCCTCTAGTAATTTAGTGACCTCCTTCTGCACCACCTCCTTCATGGCTGGATTCAGTCGCCTCTGTAGTTGAACCACTGGCTTAGCGTCACCCTCTAATAGGATCTTGTGCATGCATCTGGCTGGGCTAATGCCTTAAGATCACTGATGGACCATCCAAGAGCTGTCTTGTGTGTCCTTAGCACTTGAATTAGTGCTTCCTCTTCCTGTGGCTCTAAGGTAGAGCTTATGATTACAGGAAAGGTATCACCTTCTCCCAGAAATGCATATTTCAAGGATGGTGGTAATGGTTTGAGCTCGGGTTTGGGAGGTTTCTCTTCTCCCTGAGAGATTTTCAGAGGTTCTATTATTCTCTCTGATTCCTCCATATCAGGCTGAACATCTTTAAAGATATCTTCTAGCTCTGATTCGAGACTCTCAGTCATATTGACCACTTTTACCAGAGAATCAATAATATCAATGCTCATGCAGTCATTTGGGGTGTCTGGATGCTGCATAGCTTTGACAACATTCAACTTAAACTCATCCTCATTGACTCTCAGGGTTACTTCCCCTTTTTGGACGTCAATAAGGGTTCGGCCAGTTGCTAGGAACGGTCTTCCTAGAATGAGAGTTGCACTCTTGTGCTCCTCCATTTCCAGCACCACAAAGTCAGTGGGAAAGGTAAATAGCCCAACCTTGACAATCATGTCTTCAATCACGCCTGATGGGTATTTAATGGAACCATCAGCAAGTTGGAGACATATCCGGGTTGGTTTGACTTCATCAGTCAATCCAAGCTTTTTGATAGTAGATGCAGGTATTAGGTTGATACTTTCCCCAAGATCACATAGAGCTTGCTTGGTACAAGTACCTTCTAATGTGCATGGTATCATAAAGCTTCCGAGATCTTTAATCTTCTCAGGTAAGCTTTTCAGAATGACTGCACTGCATTCTTCAGTGAGGTAAACTTTCTCAGTTTCCCTCCAATCCTTCTTATGACTTAAGATCTCTTTCATGAACTTAGCATAAGAGGGTATTTGCTCAAGTGCCTCTGCAAATGGAATCTTTATTTTAAGAGCCTTGAGGTAGTCTGCAAAGCGGGCAAATTGCTTATCCTGTTTTGCTTGGCGGAGTTTCTGAGGATAAGGCATTTTGGCTTTGTATTCCTCAACCTTAGTTGCTGTAGGTTTATTGCCTATAGATGTGGGTTGAGAAGCCTTTTTAGAGGGGTTGCTATCAGCACTTGTATGTGTCTGATCTCCCACTGGCGTTTGAATGCCAAGGGTGGAAGCTGGAGTGGCGTTAGACGCCAACTCCTTACCTATTTCTGGCGTCTGAACGCCAGAACTGTGCTTCCTTTGGGCGTTCAACACCAATTCCTTGCTTGTTTCTGGAGTTGAACGCCAGGACTGAGCATGGGTTGGGCGTTCAACACCAGCTTCCCACCTATTTTCTGGCATTTGAGCGCTAGAATTATTCCTTTCTGGGCTCTGACCGTCCTCAGAGGGATTTTGGGTAGCAGTCTATTCATTTCTTGGCTTCCTGCTGCCTTCAAGTGAGGTATTTAATGTTTTTCCACTCCTTAATTGAACTGCTTGGCACTCTTCTGTTATTTGTTTTGATAATTGATGTTCTGTTTGCTTCAACTTTATTTTCATATTCATATTAGCCATTCTTGTTTCTTGTAGTATCTCCTTGAATTCGGCTAGCTGTTTTGTTAGAAAATCCAGTTGCTGATTGAATTCAGTAACTTGTTCTGTAGGACTGAGTTCAGCAGTTACTGTTTTAGCCTCTTTGTTGATGGAAGGTTCACTGCTTAGGTACAGATGCTGATTTCTGGCAACTGTATCAATAAGCTCTTGAGCTTCTTCTATTATCTTTCTCATATGTATAGACCCACCAGCTGAGTGGTCTAGAGAAGTCTAAGCTCTCTCTTTAAGCCCATAATAGAAGATGTCTAACTGCACCCACTCTGAAAACATTTCAGAGGGGCATTTTCTTAGCATCTCTCTGTATCTCTCCCAGACATCATAAAGGGATTCATTATCTCCTTGTTTGAAGCCTTGGATGCTCAACCTTAGCTGTGTCATCCGTTTTGGAGGAAAATAGTGATTCAGGAATTTTTCTGACAGCTGTTTCCATGTCTTTATGCTGTCCTTAGGTTGGTTATTTAACCACCTCTTAGCTTAGTCTTTTACAGCAAATGGAAACAGTAACAATCTGTAGACATCCTAATCTACTTCCTTATCATGTATTGTGTCAGTAATTTGTAAAAACTGTGCTAGAAACTCTTTAGGTTATTTCTGTAGAAGACCGAAATACTGGCAACTTTGCTGCACCATGATAATGAGCTGAGGGTTCAACTCAAAACTACTAACTCCAATGGAGGGTATACAGATACTACTCTCATATGAAGCAATAGTGGGGTTAGCATATGACCCTAGAGTCCTTCTGGACTGTTTATTTCCACTTAAGTCCATAATGGAGAAAGGGAGATGATGTGAATTTATTTTATTTATTTTATTATATATAAAAATTTCAAAATAATAAAATAAAATAAAATAAAATAAAGACGACAATAAAATTAAAAATAAATAAAAATAAAGTAAAAAAAGAATTTAAAAATATTTTATGAAGATTTTCGAAAAAGTGAGGAGGGAGAAAGTGGTTAGGATATTTTTGAAAAAGATATAATTTTTTTTAAATATTAAAAGGATAAGATTTGAAAAATTTTGAAATTGAAATCTGAATTTTTATATAAAAAAATTCGAAAATATGGCTTAAAAATAGTTAGAAAATATATTTTTTTTTGAATTTTGAATTTTATGATGAAAGAGAAAAACACACAAAAGACACAAGACTTAAAATTTTTAGATCTAATGCTCCTTGTTTTCGAAAATTTTGGAGGAAAAACACCAAGGAACACCAAACTTAAAAATTTTAAGATCAAAACACAAGGAAGACTCAAGAACACCTTGAAGAATCACAAGAACAACAAGAACAAAAGAAAGAACACCAAACTTAAAATTTTTAGAAAACCAAAATAAATTTTCGAAAATTAAAGAAAATTAACAAGAAAACACCAAACTTAAAGTTTGGCACAAGATTCAATCAAAGAAAAATTATTTTTGAAAAAGATTTTAAAAAGAAGATACCCAATTACCAAGAACATAAACCAACGCTCTAACCAATTGAGCTATAAATGTAACATGTTTTAAAGAGGTATTTTTAATAAATAAAAATAAATTTTTTTGAAAATTAATATTTTGAAATTGCACAAGGAAAACACGAAAAATACACAAAATAGGAAAAACCAAAGATCAAACAAGAAAATTTGACAAGAACAATTTGAAGATCAAGGAAAAATAAAGAACATGCAATTCGAAAATTGAAAGATAAAGAAGAGCATGCAATTGACACCAAACTTAAAACATGACACTAAATTCACAGAAAAACTAAAAATTAATAAAGAAAACTAATATTTTTGAAAATTTTTTTTTATAAGGGATAATAAAAGATACAATTCTAGTAAAAAAGATAAATTTTTTCTAATCTAAGCAACAAGATTCACCGTCAGCTGTTCAAACACAAACAATCACCGGCAACGGCGCCAAAAACTTGATGCACGAAAATTGCAATCACACTTTTGCAATCTGCACAACTAACCAGCAAGTGCACTGGGTCGTCCAAGTAATACTTTACGTGAGTAAGGGTCGAATCCCACGGAGATTGTTGGTTTGAAGCAAGCTATGGTTATCTTATTATTCTTAGTCAGGATACCAACAACAGTGTTTTTTTAAGTTCAATTGTAAAAAGTGAAAGGGCATAAAATAAATAATTGTTACTAAATAATGGAGAATATGTTGGAGTTTTGGAGATGCTTTGTCTTCTGAATTTTTGTAGCATAATGCTTCCTCACTTTCATAAATGCAAGGCTCCTTCCATGGCAAGCTATATGTAGGGTGTCACCATTGTGAATGGCTACTTCCCATCATCTCAGTAAAAATGGTCCAAATGCTCTGTCACAGCACGGCTAATCATCTGTTGGTTCTCGATCATGTCGGAATAAGATCCATCGATCCTTTTGCGTCTGTCACTACGCCCAACACTCGCGAGTTTGAAGTTCATCACAGTCATCCAATCCCAGAATCCTACTCGGAATACCACAGACAAGGTTTAGACTTTCTGGATCCTCATGAATGCCGCCAACAATTCTAGCTTATACCACGAAGATTCTGATTAAGGAATCTAAGAGATACTCATTCAATCTAATGTAGAACGGAGGTGGTTGTCAGGCACACGTTCATGGATTGAGGAAGGTGATGAGTGTCACGGATCATCACCTTCTTCATAGTGAAGCGCAAATGAACATCTTAGATAGGAACAAGCATGTTTGAATGGAAAACAGAAATAATTGCATTAATTCATCGAGATGCTGCAGAGCTCCTCACCCCAACAGTGGAGTTTAGAGACTCATGCCGTTAAAGAGTATAAAATTCAGATCTAAAAAATGTCATGAGATACAAAATAAGTCTCTAAAAGTTGTTTAAATACTAAACTAGTAACCTAGGTTTACAGAAAATGAGTAAACTAAGATGGATAGTACAGAAATCCACTTCTGGGGCCCACTTGGTGTGTGCTGGGGCTGAGACTTAAGCTTCTCACGTGTCTGGGCTGTTTCTGGAGTTAAACGCCAGGTTGTAACCTGTTTCTGGCATTGAAGTCCAACTTGCAACCTGTTTCTGGAGCTAAACTCTAGACTGCAACATGGAACTGGTGTTGAACGCCAGTTTATATCGTCTATCTTCGCACAAAGTATGGACTATTATATATTGCTGGAAATCCCTGTATGTCTACTTTCCAACCCAATTGAGAGCGCACCAATTGGACTCCTGTAGCTCTAAAAAATCTATTCCGAGTGCAGGGAGGTCAGAATCCAACAGCATCAGCAGTCCTTTTTCAGCCTGAATCAGATTTTTGCTCAGTTTCCTCAATTTCAGCCAGAAAATATCTGAAATCACAGAAAAATACACAAACTCATAGTAAAGTCCAGAAATATGATTTTTTCCTAAAAACTAATAAAAATCGACTAAAAACTAACTAAAACATACTAAAATCTACATGAAATTACCCCCAAAAAGCGTATAAAATATCCGCTCATCAATTGCACACTGGAATTGGAATTGGTTACTCAGTAACTTGGATGCATTTTATTGATTTGAAACAAGGATGCCCTGTGTCCATACTTGTGCTGCAATGGCTAGGGTAGACAGGCAGCCCAAAAACTTCTGTCATAGATGGTTGACAATGGATGCATACAATGACACATATGCATTCCATATCAATCCTATTCTTGGCCAGAAACTATGGAAGAAGTCACTTTACAACAGACCACAAGCACCCAAATTTAAGAAGATGCCAGTGGCACCCAAGAAGAAAAGAAGAAAGGGAGTTGATGAAGGCCCGGTTGGAGGTAAGAAGTAGAAGATCTCCAAGATGAAGACGGTATATAAAGAGGGTTCATGCCGTCTTTCTGGTGGCAAGGGTCACGAAAAGAGAAAGTGTGCTAAGAAGAAGGCTGACGACGAGGCTGCAGCTGTTGCAGCTGCTGCTGCTAGTGAAGCTAATACAGGAAATCAGCAACAACCTCTCCCTGCTGCACCTGAATTCCCAGATGAGGGCAATGCTATTGAGATTGAGGTAGGCATGAGTCAACCAATGGTGTCAGAAAATGAAAATGAAGAATTCCACCAGGTAAATCAGCCCCAGGCAAGGCCACCAAAGCTCCCTCAAAAAAGAAGACAACCTCCACCAACTGCAATAGCTTCGATTCCTCCAGCAGCAACCAGTGCTCCTCCACCAAGTTTTTCAAATGCTCTTCCACCAGCCACTGTTCCAATTTCAAATACTCCACCTCCAACAAGTGCTCGTATCGATCCAATGGTTGGTGCATCAGCAGCTACAGCTTCAAGGTTGCGTAAAGCCCTGCATTTTGTTCCAATTCTAGGGTTCAAACTACCAAGAAAATTCAACAAATGAATATTTTGCTATTTTTCTGTTAAGATATTTTGCTTTTAAACATTGAACTCTATGGTTTCTGAGTTCCATGTGTCAGGGTGTATGTGTTTTGGATTATGGTAGTTAAATACTCTATCTTGTCTTTTGATCGTGTCTAGTTTGATATAGACAACTTTGGAAAACAATTAACAATGTGGGAATGTTATTGTTGAATGTTTCAAATTTTATTACACTTCCTTAGCAACATAAAATAGAATTACACAAATCTATTCATTTGTTCATCATAAGGTACAACAATTATAACTTTTGTTTTACACAATATTCAACTGAAAATCACTGCTTCCATACTACACAAACAACAATTACAATTACTGTAACAGTGGTGCACGAAATTGTGATCATCAATGGCGCCGTCAACATGGTACGCTCAATTGTAATCTCAACTCTTTATCATAACTTTGCACAACTAACCAGCAAGTGCACTAGGTCGTCCAAGTAATAAACCTTACGTGAGTAAGGGTCGATCCCACGGAGATTGTTGGTATGAAGCAAGCTATGGTCATCTTGTAAATCTCAGTCAGGTAGATTCAAATGGTTATGGATGATTTATGAATAAAACATAAAACAAGGATAGAGATACTTATGTAATTCATTGGTGAGAACTTCAGATAAGCATATGGAGATGCTTTGTCCCTTCCGTCTCTCTGCTTTCCTACTGTCTTCATCCAATCCTTCTTACTCCTTTCCATGGCAAGCTGTATGTTGGGCATCACCGTTGTCAGTGGCTACAATCCCGTCCTCTCAGTGAAAATGTTCAACGCACCCTGTCACGGCACGGCTAATCATCTGTCGGTTCTCAATCAGGTTGGAGTAGAATCCATTGATTCTTTTGCGTCTGTCACTAACCCCCAACCTTCAGGAGTTTGAAGCTCGTCACAGTCATTTAATCATTGAATCCTACTCAGAATACCACAAACAAGGTTTAGACCTTCCGGATTCTCTTCAATGCCGCCATCAATTCTAGCTTACCACGAAGATTCCGATTAAGGAATCCAAGAGATAAATATTTAAGCCTTGTTTGCTTGTAGAACAGGAGTGGTTGTCAAGCACGCGTTCATAAGTGAGAATGATGATGAGCGTCACATAATCATCACATTCATCAAGTTCTTGAGTGCGAATGAATATCTTAGAATAAGAACAAGCTGAATTGAATAGAAGAACAATAGTAATTGCATTAATACTCGAGGTACAGCAGAGCTCCACACCTTAATCTATGGTGTGTAGAAACTCCACCGTTGAAAATACATAAGAACAAAAGTGATCATTGGCTTCGGCCCCAGAGAGGGAACCAGAAGAACCAAGATCTGATCTAAGAACTAGACGTCCAAAGATGATCCTAAGATCGAAAATGATCCGAAGATGAAAATACAATAGTAAAAGGTCCTATTTGTAGAGAACTAGTAGCCTAGGGTTTACAGAAATGAGTAAATGACATAAAAATCTACTTCCGGGCCCACTTGGTGTGTGCTTGGGCTGATCATTGAAGCATTTTCGTGTAGAGACTTTTCTTGGAGATAAACACCAGCTTTTGTGCCAATTTGGGCGTTTAACTCCCATTCTTGTGCCAGTTCCGGCGTTTAACGCCGGGCAGTTTTGAGCTGATTTGGAACGCCAGTTTGGGCCATCAAATCTCGAACAAAGTATAGACTATTATTCATTGCTGGAAAGCCCAGGATGTCTACTTTCCAACGCCATTGAGAGCGCGCCAATTGGGCTTCTGTAGCTTCAGAAAATCCACTTCGAGTGCAGAGAGGTCAGAATCCAACAGCATCTGCAGTCCTTTTCAGTCTCTGAATCAGATTTTTGCTCAGGTCCCTCAATTTCAGCCAGAAAATACCTGAAATCACAGAAAAATACACAAACTCGTAGTAAAGTCCAGAAAAGTGAATTTTAACTAAAAACTAATAAAAATATGCTAAAAACTAACTAAAACATACTAAAAACATACTAAAAACAATGCCAAAAAGCGTATAAATTATCCGCTCATCACAACACCAAACTTAAATTGTTGCTTGTCCTCAAGCAACTGAAAATCAAATAAGATAAAAAGAAGAGAATATGCAATGAATTCCAAAAACATCTATGAAGATCAGTATTAATTAGATGAGCGGGGCTTTTAGCTTTTTGCCTCTGAATAGTTTTGGCATCTCACTCTATCCTTTGAAATTCAGAATGATTGGCTTCTATAGGAACTCAGAATCCAGATAGTGTTATTGATTCTCCTAGTTAAGTATGATGATTCTTGAACACACCTACTTTATGAGTCTTGGCCGTGGCCCAAAGCACTCTGTCTTCTAGTATTACCACCGGATACATACATGCCACAGACACATAATTGGGTGAACCTTTTCAGATTGTGACTCAGCTTTGCTAGAGTCCCCAATTAGAGGTGTCCAAGGTTCTTAAGCACACTCTTTTTGCCTTGGATCACAACTTTATTTCTTTCTTTTTCTTTCTTTTTCTCTTTCTCCTTTTTTTTCGTTTTTTTCTCTTTTTTTTGTATTCACTACTTTTTCTTGCTTCAAGAATCATTTTTATGATTTTTCAGATCCTCAGTAACATGTCTCCTTTTTCATCATTCTTTCAAGAGCCAACCATTCATGAACAACAAATTCAAAAGACATATGCACTGTTTAAGCATACATTCAGAAAACAAAAGTATTGCCACCACATCAAAATAATTAATTTGTTATAAAATTCAAAATTCATGCAATTCTTCTCTTTTTCAATTAAGAACATTTTTCATTTAAGAAAGGTGATGGATTCATAGGACATTCATAACTTTAAGGCATAGAAACTAAGACACTAATGATCATAAGACTCAAACATAGATAAACATAAGCATTAAAATTCAAAAAACAGGAAAATAGAGAACAAGGAAATTAAAGAACGGGCCCACCTTAGTGATGGCGGCTTGTTCTTCCTCTTGAAGATCTTATGGAGTGCTTGAGCTCCCCAATGTCTCTTCCTTGTCTTTGTTGCTCCTCTCTCATGATTCTTTGATCTTCTCTAATTTCATGGAGGAGGATAGAATGTTCTTGGTGCTCCACCCTTAGTTGTCCCATGTTGGAACTCAATTCTCCTAGGGAGGTGTTGATTTGCTCCCAGTAGTTTTGTGGAGGAAAGTGCATCCCTTGAGGTATCTCAGGGATTTCATGATGAGTGGGATCCCTTGTTTGCTCCATCCTTTTCTTAGTGATGGGCTTGTCCTCATCAATGGGGATGTCTCCCTCTATGTCAACTCCAACTGAATAATAGAGGTGACAAATGAGATGAGGAAAGGCTAACCTTGCCAAGGTAGAGGACTTGTCTGCCACCTTATAAAGTTCTTGGGCTATAACCTCATGAACTTCTACTTCTTCTCCAATCATGATACTATGGATCATGATGGCCCGGTCTAGAGTAACTTCAGACCGGTTGCTAGTGGGAATGATTGAGCGTTGGATAAACTCCAACCATCCCCTAGCTACAGGCTTGAGGTCATGCCTTCTCAATTGAACCGGCTTTCCTCTTGAATCTCTCTTCCATTGGGCGCCCTCTTCACAGATGTCTATGAGGACTTGGTCCAACCTTTGATCAAAGTTGACCCTTCTAGTATAAGGGTGTTCATCTCCTTGCATCATGGGCAAGTTGAATGCCAACCTTACATTTTCCGGACTAAAATCTAAGCATTTTCCCCAAACCATTGTAAGCCAATTCTTTGGGTTCGGGTTCACACTTTGATCATGGCTCTTGGTGATCCATGCATTAGCATAGAACTCTTGAACCATTAAAATTCCGACTTGTTGAATAGGGTTGGTAAGAACTTTCCAACCTCTTCTTCGAATCTCATGTCGGATCTCCGGATATTCACTCTTTTTGAGTTTGAAAGGGACCTCGGGGATCACCTTCTTCAAGGCCACAACTTCATAGAAGTGGTCTTGATGCACCCTTGAGATGAATCTCTCCATCTCCCATGACTCGGAGGTGAAAGCTTTTGCCTTCCCTTTCCTCTTTCTAGAGGTTTCTCCGGCCTTGGATGCCATAAATGGTTATAGAAAAACAAAAAGCAATGCTTTTACCACACCAAACTTAAAAGGTTTGCTCGTCCTCGAGCAAAAGAAGAAAGAAGAGAGTAGAAGAAGAAGAAATAGAGGAAATGGAGATGGCTTTGTGGTTTGGCCAAAGGGGGAGAAGTAGTATTTAGGGTGTGTGAAAATGAGAGAGTGAAGATGGGTTTATATAGGGGTGGAGAGAGTGGTAGGGTTCGGCTATGAGAGGGTGGGTTTGGGAGGGAAAGTGGTTTGAATTTGAATGGTGAGGTAGGTGGGGTTTTATGAAGGATGGATGTGAGTGGTGAAGAGAAAGATGAGATTTGATAGGTGAAGGGTTTTTGGGGAAGAGGTGTTGAGGTGATTGGTGAATGGGTGAAGAAGAAGAGAGAGGGTGGTGGGGTAGGTGGGGATCCTGTGGGGTCCACAGATCCTGAGGTGTCAAGGAAAAGTCATCCCTGCACCAAGTGGCGAGCAAAATTGCTCTCTTGTGCCAATTCTGGCGTTAAACGCCGGGCTGGTGCCCATTTCTGGCGTTTAACGCCAACTTCTTGCCCTTTCCTGGCGTTTAACGCCAGTCTGGTGCCCCTTTCTGGCGTTAAACGCCCAGAATGGTGCCAGACTAGGCGTTAAACGCCCATTTGCTACCCTTGCTGGCGTTTAAACGCCAGCAAGTTCTCCTCCAGGGTGTGCTGTTTTTCTTTCTGTTTTTCATTCTGTTTTTGCTTTTTCAATTGATTTTGTGACTTTTCATGATCATCAACCTATAGAAAACATAAAATGAAAAAGGAAAATAGATTAAACATAACATTGGGTTGCCTCCCAACAAGGGCTTCTTTAATGTCAGTAGCTTGATGATGAGCGGATAATTTGTACGCTTTTTGGCATTGTTTTTAGTATGTTTTTGGTATAATCTAGTTAGTTTTTAGTATATTTTTATTAGTTTTTAGTTAAAAATCACTTTTCTGGACTTTACTATGAGTTTGTGTATTTTTCTGTGATTTCAGGTATTTTCTGGCTGAAATTGAGGGACCTGAGCAAAAATCTGATTCAGAGACTAAAAAGGACTGCAGATGCTGTTGGATTCTGACCTCCCTGCACTCGAAGTGGATTTTCTGGAGCTACAGAAGCCCAATTGGCGCGCTCTCAACGGCGTTGGAAAGTAGACATCCTGGGCTTTCCAGCAATATATGATAATCCATACTTTGCTCAAGATTTGATGGCCCAAACCGGCGTTCAAAGTCACCCTCAGAAATTCCAGCGTTAAACGCCGGAACTGGCACCTAAATGGGAGTTAAACGCCCAAACTGGCATAAAAGCTGGCGTTTAACTCCAAGAAGAGTCTCTACACGAAAATGCTTCATTGCTCAGCCCAAGCACACACCAAGTGGGCCCAGAAGTGGATTTTTATGTCATTTACTCATCTCTGTACACTCTAGGCTACTAGTTTTCTATAAGTAGGACCTTTTACTATTGTATTTTCATCTTTAGACATCTAGTTCTTAGATCATTGGGAGGCTGGCCTCACGGCCATGCCTAGACCTTGTTCTTATGTATTTTCAACGGTGGAGTTTCTACACACCATAGATTAAGGTGTGGAGCTCTGCTGTACCTCGAGTATTAATGCAATTACTATTGTTCTTCTATTCAATTCCGCTTGTTCTTTGTCCAAGATATCACTTGTTCTTCAACTTGATGAATGTGATGATCCGTGACACTCATCATCATTCTCACTTATGAACAAGGTGACTGACAACCACTTTTGTTCTACAAGCAACCAAGGCTCTAGTGAATATCTCTTGGATTCCTGATTGCACGATGCATGGTTGATCGCCTGACAACCGAGTGCTCGCCTGACAAACGAGCCAGCCATTCCGTGAGATCAGAGTCTTCGTGGTATAGGCGAGAACTGATGGCAGCATTCAAGAGAATCCGGAAGGTCTAACCTTGTCTGTGGTATTCTGAGTAGGATTCAATGACTGAATGACTGTGACGTGCTTCAAACTCCTAGCAGGCGGGGCGTTAGTGACAGACGCAAAAGTATCGATGGATATTATTCCGGCCTGACCGAGAACCGACAGCTGAATTCCGCTATGCCGTGACAGGGCATATGCTATCGCTTTCACTGAGAGGATGGGAGGTAGCCATTGACAACGGTGAAACCCTACACGAGCTTGCCATGGAAAGGAGTAAGAAGGATTGGATAAAGACAGTAGGAAAGCAGAGAGACGGAAGGGAAGGCATCTTCATACGCTTATCTGAAGTTCCTACCAATGAATTACATAAGTACCTCTATCTTTATCTTTATGCTTTATTCGTATATCACTATACCCATTTGAGTCTGCCTGACTAAGATTTACAAGGTGACCATAGCTTGCTTCATACCAACAATCTCCGTGGGATCGACCCTTGCTCACGTAAGGTATTACTTGGACGACCCAGTGCACTTGCTGGTTAGTTGTGCGAAGTTGTAGTGATCACAATTTCGCGCACCACTTGACAATGGGCTCTCATGGAGCCTCACAGATGCTCAGAGCAATGTTGGAACCTCCCAACACCAAACTTAGAGTTTGAATGTGGGGGTTCAACACCAAACTTAGAATTGGTTGTGGCCTCCCAACACCAAACTTAGAGTTTGACTGTGGGGGCTCTGTTTGACTCTGTTTTGAGAGAAGCTCTTCATGCTTCCTCTCCATGGTAACAGAGGGATATCCTTGAGCCTTAAACACAAAGGATTCTTCATTCACTTGAATGATCAATTCTCCTCTGTCCACATCAATCACAGCCTTTGCTGTGGCTAGGAAGGGTCTGCCAAGGATGATGGATTCATCCATGCACTTCCCAGTCTCTAGGACTATGAAATCAGCAGGGATGTAATGGTCTTCAATCTTCACCAGAACATCCTCTACTAGCCCATAAGCTTGTTTTCTTGAGTTATCTGCCATTTCTAGTGAGATTCTTGCAGCTTGTACCTCAAAGATCCCTAGCTTCTCCATTACAGAGAGAGGCATGAGGTTTATACTTGACCCTAAGTCACACAGAGCCTTCTTGAAGGTCATGGTGCCTATGGTACAAGGTATTAAAAACTTCCCAGGATCTTGTCTCTTTTGAGGTAATCTCTGCCTAGTCAAGTCATCCAGTTCTTTAGTGAGCAAAGGGGGTTCATCCTCCCAAGTCTCATTACCAAATAACTTGTCATTTAGATTCATGATTGCTCCAAGGTATTTAGCAACTTGCTCTTTAGTGACATACTCATCTTCTTCAGAGGAAGAATACTCATCAGAGCTCATGAATGGCAGAAGTAAATCCAATGGAATCTCTATGGTCTCAGTGTGAGCCTCAGATTCCCATGGTTCCTCATTAGGGAGCTCATTGGAGGCCAGTGGACGTCCATTGAGGTCTTCTTCAGTGGCGCTCACTGCCTCTTCATCCTCTCCAAGTTCGGCCATGTTGATGGCCTTACATTATCCTTTTGGATTCTCTTCTGTATTGCTTGGAAGAGTACTAGGAGGGAGTTCAGTAATTTTCTTGCTTAGCTATCCCACTTGTGCCTCCAAATTCCTAATGGAGGACCTTGTTTCAGTCATGAAACTTTGAGTGGTTCTGATTAGATCAGAGACCATGGTTGCTAAGTCAGAGTGGCTCTGCTTAGAATTCTCTGTCTGTTGCTGAGAAGATGATGGAAAAGGCTTGCCATTGCTAAACCTGTTTCTTCCACCATTATTATTGTTGAAACCTTGTTGAGGTCTCTGTTGATCCTTCCATGAGAGATTTGGATGATTTCTCCATGAAGAATTATAGGTGTTTCCATAGGGTTCTCCCATGTAATTCACCTCTTCCATTGAAGGGTTCTCAGGATCATAAGCTTCTTCTTCAGATGAAACGTCCTTAGTACTGCCTGGTGCAGCTTGCTTTCCAGACAAACTTTGAGAAATCAAATTGACTTGCTGAGTCAATATTTTGTTCTGAGCCAATATGGCATTCAGAGTATCAATCTCAAGAACTCCTTTTTTCTTATTCGTCCCATTGTTCACAGGATTCCTTTCAGAAGTGTACATGAATTGGTTATTTGCAACCATTTCAATTAGTTCTTGAGCTTCTGTAGGCGTCTTCTTCAGATGAAGAGATCCTCCAGCAGAGCTATCCAAAGACATCTTGGATAGTTCAGACAGACCATCATAGAAGATACCTATGATGCTCCATTCAGAAAGCATGTCAGAGGGACACTTTCTGATCAATTGTTTGTATCTTTTCCAAGCTTCATAGAGGAATTCTCCTTCCTTCTGTCTGAAGGTTTGGACTTCCACTCTAAGCTTACTCAATTTTTGAGGTGGAAAGAATATTGCCAAGAAGGCATTGACTAGCTTTTCCCAAGAGTTCAGGCTTTCTTTAGGTTGTGAATCCAACCATATCCTAGCTCTGTCTCTTACAGCAAAAGGGAATAGCATAAGTCTGTAGACCTCAGGGTCAACCCCATTAGTCTTGACAGTGTCACAGATTTGCAAGAACTCAGCTAAAAACTGATGAGGATCTTCCAATGAAAGTCCATGGAACTTGCAATTCTGTTGCATTAGAGAAACTAATTGAGGCTTAATCTCAAAGTCATTTGCTCCAATGGCAGGGATAGAGATGCTTCTCCCATAGAAGTCGAGAGTAGGTGCAGTAAAGTCACCCAGCACCTTCCTTGCATTGTTGGCATTGTTGTTGTTTTCGGCTGCCATGGTTTCTTCTTCTTTGAAGTTTTCTGTTAGGTCCTCTACAGAGAGTTGTGCCTTAGCTTCTTTTAGCTTTCGCTTCAAGGTCCTTTCAGGTTCAGGATCAGCCTCAACAAGAATGCTTTTGTCTTTGCTCCTGCTCATATGAAAGAGAAGAGAACAAGAAAATATGGAATCCTCTATGTCACAGTATAGAGATTCCTTGAGGTGTCAGAGGAAATGAAAAATAGAAGAAAGAGGTAGAAGAATTCGAACTTATCAAGAGAGATGGAGTTCGAATTGTTCCTTGAGGAATAGTGTTAGTCCATAAATAGAAGGATGTGAGAAGAGGGGAAGAAATTTTCGAAAATAAATTAAAATGATTTTAAAAAAACATTTTGAAAAACTTTAATTGATTTTCGAAAACTAAGAGTGGAAAAGAAATCAAGTGATTTTTGAAAAAGATTTTGAAATAAGAAATCAAAAAGATATGATTGAAAACTATTTTGAAAAAGATGTGATTAAAAAGATATGAGTTAAAAGTTATGGTTTTAAAAAGATGTGATTGAGAAGATATGATTTGAAAAACAATTTAAAAAGATTTGATTTTGAAAATTAATGACTTGCCTAACAAGAAAAGATATGATTCAAACATTAAACCTTTCTCAACAGAAAAGGCAACATACTTGAAATGTTGAATCAAATCATTAATTGATAGCAAGTATTTTTGAAAATGGAAAGAAATTGATTTTGAAAAAGATTTGATTGAAAAGATATGATTTGAAAAAGATTTGATTTTGAAAAAATTTTGGGAACTTGAAAAAAATTTGAATTGAAAACAGAATCTTCCCTCTTGTGCCATCTTGGTGTTAAACGCCCAGAATGGTGCACATTCTGGCGTTTAACGCCCAAAGCACTACCCTTTTGGGCGTTAAACGCCCAGCCAGGCACCCTGGCTGGCATTTAAACGCTAGTTTGCCTTCTTCACTGGGCGTTTTGAACGTCCAGCTTTTTCTGTGTAATTACTCTGCTGTATGTTCTGAATCTTCAATTCTCTGTATTATTGACTTGAAAAGACACAATTAAAAATATTTTTGGATTTTTAATACTGAGGAATAATCAAAATGCAACTAAAATCAAATAGACAATGCATGCAAGACACCAAACTTAGCAGTTTGTATACTACTGACACTAACAAAATGAGAATGCATATAACAAAACACTCAAGTCAAGAGAATTCAAAGATCAGAGCAAGGAAATCATCAAGAACAACTTGAAGATCACTTAAGACACACGAATGAACGCAAGAAGAACAGAAACATGCAATTGACACCAAACTTAACATGAGACTCTAGACTCAACAAGAAACATACAATATTTTTGGTTTTTATGATTTTGTAATTTTTTTTGTTTTTTCGAAAATTAAGTGGAAAAGAAAATAAATGTATCAAAATTCTTAATGAGAATTTCAGGAATCATGCAATGTTAGTCTAAAGCTTCAGTCTAAAGAAATTAGACATGGCTAGCCAAGCTTCAGCAGGACATTGCATTCAAGAGCTAAATTGATGAGAATCAATCAGCTTTGGTGATGATAAGAACATCACCTTGAAACACTAGAATTCATTCTTAAGAACTCTGAAGATAAATACCTAATCTAAGCAACAAGATGAACCGTTAGTTGTCCAAACTCGAACAATCCCCGGCAACGGCGCCAAAAACTTGGTGTTGTTGCCGGATCAAAACTTGGCACTGTTATTGCAGGGAACAAATGCGAAACTGTAGTTAGGACATTTAATTCCCCGGCAACGGCGCCAAAAACTTGGTGCACAAAATTGTGATCATCAATGGCGCCATCAACATGGTACACTCAATTGTAATCTCAACTCTTTATCACAACTTCGAACAACTAACCAGCAAGTGCACTGGGTCGTCCAAGTAATAAACCTTACGCGAGTAAGGGTCGATCCCATGGAGATTGTTGGTATGAAGCAAGCTATGGTCATCTTGTAAATCTCAGTCAGGCAGATTCAAATGGTTATGGATGATTTATGAATAAAACATAAAACAAGGATAGAGATACTTATGTAATTCATTGGTGAGAACTTCAGATAAGCGTATGGAGATGCTTTGTCCCTTCCGTCTCTCTGCTTTCCTACTGTCTTCATCCAATCCTTCTTACTCCTTTCCATGGCAAGCTGTATGTTGGGCATCACCGTTGTCAGTGGCTACAATCCCGTCCTCTCAGTGAAAATGTTCAACGCACCCTGTCACGGCACGGCTAACCATCTGTCGGTTCTCAATCAGGTTGGAGTAGAATCCATTGATTCTTTTGCGTCTGTCACTAACCCCCAGCCTTCAGGAGTTTGAAGCTCGTCACAGTCATTCAATCATTGAATCCTACTCAGAATACCACAGACAAGGTTTAGACCTTCCGGATTCTCTTCAATGCCGCCATCAATTCTAGTTTACCACGAAGATTCCAATTAAGGAATCCAAGAGATAAACATTCAAGCCTTGTTTGCTTGTAGAACGGGAGTGGTTGTCAGGCACGCGATCATTAGTGAGAATGATGATGAGCGTCACATAATCATCACATTCATCAAGTTCTTGAGTGCGAATGAATATCTTGGAATAAGAACAAGCTGAATTGAATAGAAGAACAATAGTAATTCCATTAATACTCGAGGTACAACAGAGCTCCACACCTTAATCTATGGTGTGTAGAAACTCCACCGTTGAAAATACATAAGAACAAAAGTGATCATTGGCTTCGGCCCCAGAGAGGGAACCAGAAGAACCAAGATCTGATCTAAGAACTAGACGTCCAAAGATGATCCTAAGATCGAAAATGATTCGAAGATGAAAATACAATAGTAAAAGGTCCTATTTGTAGAGAACTAGTAGCCTAGGGTTTACAGAAATGAGTAAATGACATAAAAATCCACTTCCGGGCCCACTTGGTGTGTGCTTGGGCTGAGCATTGAAGCATTTTCGTGTAGAGACTTTTTTTGGAGTTAAACGCCAGCTTTTGTGCCAGTTTGGGCGTTTAACTCCCATTCTTGTGCCAGTTCCGGCGTTTAACGCCGGGCAGTTTTGAGCTGATTTGGAACGCCGGTTTGGGCCATCAAATCTCGGGCAAAGTATGGACTATTATACATTGCTGAAAAGCCCAGGATGTCTACTTTCGAACGCCGTTGAGAGCGCGCCAATTGGGCTTTTGTAGCTCCAGAAAATCCACTTCGAGTGCAGGGAGGTCAGAATCCAACAGCATCTGCAGTCCTTTTCAGTCACTGAATCAAATTTTTGCTCAGGTCCCTCAATTTCAGCCAGAAAATACCTGAAATCACAGAAAAACACACAAACTCATAGTAAAGTCCAGAAAAGTGAATTTTAACTAAAAACTAATAAAAATATGCTAAAAACTAACTAAAACATACTAAAAACATACTAAAAACAATGCCAAAAGGCGTATAAATTATCCGCTCATCAAACAGCAACCAACAACAAACAAAATGCTAGTTTTGGAGCCCTAACTTCAGACTCGAAGCTTCCAAGCTTCCAAGCAAATTTCATTCTCCACTCCTCCATTTCAAAGCCAGAATTACCTTTGTCACTTTCTTCTTCTTCATCAGCAACTTTGTCAGCCCACATAAAGAGACCACACCACCTCTTGCCAACACTCTGCAATCACATTTCATGCCCAAGGAGAAGAAATGTTACAAATTGAATAAGCAACCACGCTAGGTATATTCATTAACAAAAATCACTTACATTGTAGTTAGGACAACCATAAAATGGTCTCTCTGGATTCGCCTATGTTCCTGACCACTTCAGGACGGGTCGGCTACCACACCCACACTTATCTGGAAGTTGTTCGTGACTACTTCTGGTGGTTCTCCTCCCACAGCTTCTCTCGGATCGTCAGTTACTGGAGCTACTAACATGGTTGCTGCCTCCACCCATCATGACCCACTCAAATCAAGCTCAACGGTGCCAGGGAAGACGAAGGAGAGCAGAGAAGAAGAAACAGTCTGGTTTCTAGTGATAAATTGGGGATTAGGGTTATAAATGATTTCAGGGACTAAATTGAGTTAAAAAAAGATAACAGCCATGTCAGATAACCGTTACCTCTCCAACGTGGCGCCTCTCCATACACGTCAGCGCGCCGTTAAGGAATATTCCCCGAAAAAATATTTCAGGGACGACCGTGAACCACATGTGTTAAATTCGGAGATAAGATTGGGGCCATTGCAAATTTAAGGACCACTTTGAGGGTCGAGTGCAAGTTTAGGGACCACTTTGAAGTTTAACTCCACATATTAACTAAATCCATAAGTAAAATATACTACTTTAGTACGTCTAATTCAGTAACTCCACTTCTTTTTTCATGTCATTCTCTATTTCCGATAATTTTATATTTTTTTATAATTTCTGAAATTAAAATTATTTAACATTATTTTTTCTTACAATCAATATATTTTTTAAAAAAATATTATTACTGTTCTGAATTTGTGCTACTTATATTCTCTTAGAAATTAGAATTAATATTTATTTTTCTCAATAAATACTATCTGTATTATAAATTTATGCTGTAGAATCACTAAATTTTATAATTATTAATGTTCGTTTTATTATATTTATTTTTCTAATTTCTTACAGAAATAACAAAAAATAAAACATCTTCTTTTTGTTTTTAATTATTGTATATTACAACAACATCGCAAACAATGTTATACTTAAATATTAATATTTTTACCTCTCAAAGGAATAATTTAATTGACTTTTCTAAAATTTTGGTCTACTTCGACGAGAAAAAAAAATATAAACTAAAAATTTTAGTTGATCATTTAGACAACTTTTTTAAAAAATATTCTTAAACTAATAATATATTTTATTCATCTCAACTTAGTTTGTGAAATAATTTTATCCTTATATTATATTTGTAAAATAATTTTTACTATGATATAATAATTAATAATATATACTTGATAAAATTCAAGAATAGAGGAAATTTCAAAAATAGTCTTTAAAGTATTGTAACTTATAAAAGAGATATTTTGCAAAGTATTTTTAAATAATTATAAAAATAATAAAATTATCAATAATAATTTACAAATTTAAAGTATAATAGCACAAAAAATATAAATAGTTGTAATATGAATGATTAAGTAAATGTATAATATTTATAAACGTTACTTTCAACAATATAAACTAGATAAAAATGATAACATATATAATATAAAAATACATTTAGAAAATTTAAGAATAATATATATATATATATATATATATATATAAAATTCATTATTATTAAAAAGTATTATTACCATAAAATTACATAAAAGAAACAATATATTACAAAATCAAAGAGTTTATTTGTCTAAAAAATAAAAATCAACGTCTTAGTTATTATTCTCATTTTATCTTTAGCCTAAAACGTCTCTCTATGCATAACATATAAATAAATAAATAAATAATTTTTTTGTTAGTATTAAAATAAATAATTAATTTAAAAGAATATTTTCAATTTTTTTTTTGGCATGGATCAACAAAACACATTTTCAACCCATGATGAAATTGGCTGTCTCACGCTTTTGAAGCTACACATGCACATTATACCAATTTATTGGACTAAAGACTACAATGACATGCTTACCTCTACAAAACCTGCAACATTAAGTCGCAGTTACAACTCTTCTATGGAGTTCCTTTTGTGCATATCTACGTAATGTATATTCCCTTACATCGGAGTCGATAACTTTTTTATTATATTAAATCTGAATGATTCTAAATTATAGCATTTTAAACTTCCAAAAAAGATAGGAGTATACCTGAAACGCTTCCTGTAATATATATGTTAGTTTTGAGAAAGAAAATCCTAACTCTAAGACTGGAAGTGAGTTAAGTCAGCTCATGGGCCAACTTGATCTCGACTCGTTAATAGCTCGATAAGATGAGCTCGTGAGCTGGTAAACCAAGTTTAAATTTGGAATTGAACTCATAAAATAAATAAGCCCGCCGAGCTTGAGCTAGGATAACCTCAACTCATTTGACTCGATTATATATATATATATATATATATATATATAACACATATTCTATATGCATTTAATATATACTTTTAATATTATATATATACATATGAAATAATAATATATAATTATATATATATATATATTAATCATCTTTATTGTTTAAAATTTTATATTTATTTTTTATATATACTTTTGATGTAAAATATAAATAAAAAATTTATAATTTATTAAAAGATAGAAAATATATAAAATTGATATTTTTAAATATTTTTTAAAATATATAAATTATAATTTATTAAGATAGAATTATAGATTATGATTTTATTATTTGAGTCAGCTGGTGAGCTCGAACCAGCTTGTGAACTTTCGACGAGTCGAACTTGAACTTATCAAATAAGCTCAATTGATAATGAATCTAGCCCTGAATCAAGCTCGTGAATTCAGCTCACTCCAAAGCCGAGCCCTACCTTACCCTATCACCCTCCTCTGCAGTGGCGTCACTTCAAACTCTCTCCACTTCCAAAATTCACATCCTCTCTCACAATTTCATCTCAGAAATTCGCACCTCTCTGGCTCTCCTCTCACCGCCGTCCGCCACCCTCCTCTCCTTTCACCGCCACGTTCCTCCCCTATTACCGCCACCGTCTCTCACTCTCACGGTCTAACCGCAAAATATCGTCTTCCTGCGTCTTAGGGCTGAGAAAGAATCGTCGTCGCAGCCTGAACGTCGCCGCCGCCTCCAACCCGGTCTTCGTCTCCGTCTCCAGCAAGATCTTCTCCAGTCTTCGTCGCAGCTCGTCTGTCAGTCTCTTCGCCGTTCGCTGCTCTTCCTTCCGGTAAGTCTTCTGTAATTTTATTCAATGTGTGTCTTCTGACCTTGATAGAGTTTGGTAATTGAAGACAAAGCAATGCTGGTATAGAAGATTGGGACCATTATTATAGCAAGAATGTTGTTGAGGGTGCTGATTAGTTTTAGTGATCAATAATGATGATGAGATGATTGTGGGTGTTGTTGCTGAAGAAGCACTATTACTTGCGTTTGTTGTTGTTTTGAAATTGAGTTAAGGACGATTAAACAAAATGGTTCAGTGTGTATGCTTCTTGTGCCATTGTTGAATTTGAATTACAAAATTAGTGAGCTGCTGTGTATACAACTGATCTTGTTTCATTGTTGAATTTGAATTTATTGTTGTCATGCATATTTGTATCTTGAAGTCTTGTATATGCAATGTAGATATTAAAGAAGAACTTGCAGCAATTCATATGATTTGGTGTTGCCTTGACTCATTTTAATATCTTTATTTTAATTGTTGTATTTTCTTTTTTTAGTTGGTTCTTTTAAGAAAGACCAGTACTAATGTTGTTGTTATAATTGATAAAGAGAAGAGAACATATATTACCCTGATTCTTAATACAATTTAATCATCAAGATTACATTTAATATTAAAGAAGAACATATATTACCTTGGGGATTATCTTTTTCTTTTTCAATTTTTTCTTTCTTTTTTGGATTTTTTTTAAATCCACAGAAATCCGGATATCCAGCGGATTCGGGTCCCTGTTACCTATTGGGGGGATGGGGAGGGTTTTGCATGTCCCCGCCCCCATGAGGACCCGTTGCCATCTCTACTTGGAAGTAGGATGATAAAA
This sequence comes from Arachis stenosperma, assembly GCF_014773155.1. Classification (NCBI taxonomy): domain Eukaryota; kingdom Viridiplantae; phylum Streptophyta; class Magnoliopsida; order Fabales; family Fabaceae; genus Arachis; species Arachis stenosperma. The sequence continues at coordinate 51,797,254 of NC_080378.1, read as the reverse complement.
TGGGAATTTGAAGGCAAGTTTTGTGCATTAGAGATAAGCATGTGTCACTCTCAATAAGATAATAAGAGATGTAGTCAAGGTTATATTTATTTAATTTGCTAAATGCTTGTGTTCATTTATTTCCTGTTTAGTTTACTGAATTAATTTGCTAAATGCTTGTGTTTTGTTTATTTGTAAAATGCTTGTGATTTGACCTGTGTTGTTGTTCTTGATGTAGTCTCTCGCTTTGGTGTTCTGTGCCTTTCCGCCACTTCTGTGCTCTCTGCTCACCTAGTTTCGGTTGCTTCCTCTATACTCTCTCTCGCTGCCGGTCACCGATCTCCTCTCTTCTGTTTTTTTTGCCTCTTGATGTCTTGTTTTGTGATTAATTGATTATTGAATGTTGATAACCTAATCTGTTAAGAATATATGTTGTCGATATCTTCTAGTTTTGTGATTAAACCTTGTTACTTTACAACAGAATGAACTAATTAACATTCTGGATCCTTAATTTGCTTGTACCAGAAACAGTTTTGTATGTATATGCAATATATGTTGTGACTGTGTGAATGACAATGAAGTGTTTGTGTGTGGTAATGGTAGTGTTTGGGTAAATGAAGGAGTGTGAATGATGAAGTGTTTGCGTGTGATCGGATTCCTCTAAAAATAGATATGAGATATGATATATGATTTTAAATTGTTAGCATTCTAACTGTATATCATTTCCTTATTCCTAATTTGAGTTACAATAATCAATACTCAAATAGTTTATTCAATTTAGAATGCCAAGTAAGTTGGTGGCTGAACCAGAGGTCTAGCATCTTTCATTTTGAAAACAAGTTGTAGTTACTAGTTTGGTATCCATAATGGTAGAAAACTAAAACTTATAAATATGTCATAATTAATTCATATGTAATTTACTTTGATATTGTAACTTGAAGCCACCGAGGTTCAGATGTGCTATGAATGTGATTTGATGACGTTTTGTATAATATATTTCAAAATTTTAATTATCAAAGTAACAATGGGAAAAATAAATATCATGCCTAGGAAAAGTTTTCTTAGTCTGGTTCTAATGTTGCTGTCTAGTTTCTTGGTTTTGATAATTAAAACTTTATGCTGAAACAAAAATGTTGATGGGTTATTTTTGTTGTCTTGATAATTACAAAGGGGTATTTTATTTTGAAAAATTCCCAAAAAGGTGGAAAATATAAACTTTTTGAGTTCCCTCTGAATAAGATTTTGTATTTTGTTCTTTTTTATGCACTTCCAACCTTATATTAAGTTTTATGCCTTTTTTAACTTAATATTACTTAATTTTAATTTGGTTTGTCCCCTACCATGCTCATTTTGTTAGACACTGCTGCAATTCTCAAAGTTTGCCATAAATATTTGCATAGTTTCCATGATGTTTTATGAAATTTACTATAGTTTTGATATATAAGAATATATTCTTTAGCTTATCTCATTTAGATTGTCAATTTTTCTTTTAAAAAAGAGATTAAATGTAACGCTTGGTTATTTGATTGTGCAATCTGCTTCGGTATAGGGATGCCGGAGGGTAAACTGCTGGTTGGACTTTCATGGCAACCACAGCTGTTGATTCCATCATCATCAAAAGCCGCAGATGCTTGTCATAACAAACCTCAAAGTGAGGCATCTAATAGTAGTCTTTGGAAACCCAATACAGAGCTTGTTGATGGCCTTTTCGTTCCTCCTAATGATCCCAGAAAGTTAAACAAATTACTGAGGAAACAAGCTAAAGATACTGCTGGAAAAGATTGGTATGCAATATATTTTCTGGAGCAAATTTTCTTTTGCAATGCAACCATGGTTAAGTTTCTTTTTGTTTTTTAAAACAAAAAAATCTTATTTTTATTACTTGTTTAAGTAGTTTTACACAGCTGACTAGCTGGGGCTGGGTATAGGGGTGGTGACTTCCATTTTTAATCAGATAGAATTAGGAGATTGTTTAGTTATATCTTTCTCTCTCTTCCCCCCCCCCCCCCCCCCCCCCCCCCTCCCCCAACCTTTTTTTTTTTCTGGAAAACTATAAAAAGAAATTATGTAGTTATCTGATTTTATGTATATGTTTGTCAGGTTTGACATGCCTGCTCAAACCATCACTCCTGAGTTGCAGACAGATCTAAAGTTGTTGAAGGTGATTTTTGAGTTTTGATATGTTTGCCATTTTATATTTTCCTTGGATTGGGCAACATTCACCTACATTCAAAATGGAAAGAACAGTTACTCAGATTTAGATTCCTTGTCAAGTTAACTTTATTTCATGTTAGGCCTTTTGGCTAACAAGATCCCTGTTCATAGTCCATTTTACCCCTTGTTTTGGGCCAACAGCCAACTTTACTATTTTCAATGATTTGTGGGGTGTTTGATGCTTCCTGAAAACTTAGCTAGTGTTCTCAGCTTGATTGAAGTAAATTATATTGTATATGTTTATAATGGGAAGACAAACTTTCAGGCAGCTGAAAGTTCAATGGGATCGGTTAGCATTTGGGGAGTAAAATGTGTAGGCATGTATATAGTATTCATTAATAACAAATTTGGATGTTTCCAATTATTTGTATCATGATAATAGCTATGTAATATTTTTCAGGAGAATGTTAGGTGATTAATACTTGGTGAAAGAAAAAAAATGAGTTGATTAATGTTGGCTCAAATGCAAGACAAATACAAGAGAAAAATATTGGTCGCCTAACATTTACTTTTTATACAACACACAAACTTTTATCCCTTAGTTTCACAAGTGGAATGGGATCCTTACACTCTTACTGTGTTTATTGTTACAGTTGAGGTCCGCGTTAGATCCAAAACGGCACTATAAGAAGGGTGAATCTAAATCAAAGGCACTTCCCAAGTATTTCCAGGCAAGTTCATTGTTGTATACCCAATCTGTATGTATATCATAGGCAAGCATATGATTGATGTTACTTGCTATAAAATTACAATCTCACCTGGTGAGCATTCAATTTTTACTTTATTTAATATTTATTTATTTTTGTCATTTGAATATGACCAGGTGGGAACAGTTGTAGAAGATGCATCAGAATTCTACTCGGAAAGATTAACAAAGAAGGAGAGGAAAGCAACCATTGCAGATGAGTTGCTTTCTGATCAAAAGCTTGCGGCATATAGGTAAAATAGGCACTTGCAGTAAAAGACACATTCCACTGGTTAATCAGAAAATACGAGGGTTGTCAAAATGGACCATTCGGTGGGACCATCTAATTTATCTGCCAAAATAAGGCAGTTGGGTCATAAAAGTCCTGACCATTTAAATTTTGGACCATTAAAAAAATACCATTCCTAAGTTGGTTTGTTTTGTTTGTACTTGTTGCTATGCTTTTTGGGATATTTACTCACCTCGTTCATCATCTTCATTGCAGGAAGCGAAAGGTACGTGAAATTGAAGAACAAAATCGACCTGTGGGCAATACCAAGTGGAAGATTAGGGGTCGGAATTCCTGGAAGCGAGCAAAGGAAAGGAGGGTATATTGAATTTCGATCACTTGGAAAATTCATAGATGCTATTTTTGCCCCCTTTTTTTTTTTGGGTTGGAGGGGGGTTTGATTACGTTAGTTCTTGTCCGTTGCCATAGTCGATAATGATCTGTAACAGTCTTTTAAGTTATTGATGGAATTACAGCATTTGTGTGTCAATGCTCGTGTTTAAAAAGTTTGGTAATTACTAGAATTTCTTTGATGAGACTTTGTAAATTATAAACTGTTGTCAAGGGTAAAATTTTGCATGAAGAGACGTATAACATTTTGCTGCAAAATCAATGGATTTTGTGTATTACAAGCTATTTCGATGTTGCGGCTTTCTCAGAGCTTTAAGCAAATTGTAATTGCATCGGGTGTTGCTTCCCTTTCTGTTGTTTAAAATAGTAGGGGTGAACAAAAAGACAAAAATCTCAACTCACAAATCCTATCCGATTTGATTACATTTTCTTTCCTAGATTGGATCAAATGACCGAAATAATTGGATAAAACCCAAACAAATCCAATTCGTTGTCATTTCTTTTTCCCTTGGATGGAAGTTGTTAACTAAGAAACTAATGTTGGTTCCCTTATATTACTTAAAGAAATAATCTCTAGTCCATTTTACATTTAAGTAAATGTTAGATAGCACATTAATAAAAATATAAATTATATTTGGGTTTGTTAATTATCAAAATACACTATGAAATATTGTAGAACTAACAAAAACCATATCACCTAGCCTCGGTCTCCTTGGTTTTTTTAGATTTTGAAGAATACTCCATTTAACAGTTGTCGTGCCTCTCCCACCACTCGATATTTCCTCAAAACCCTTCATCGGAATATATTTCATTGCTGAATTGATTAAAACCTATGAAGCACGGACACTTCGCTGAGTTGCTGTGTCCGCGTGTCGAACACATTTCGGACACGACACTTACTGACACTCGTCCGATATGCGTGTCTGCGGTGTCCAATCGTGTCTTAATAAAAAATAAAAAAAATTTTTTCGGACACATTTGGACACACCTAAATACCATTACGTGTCAGCGTGTTTAACAAATATTCTTGAAATAAATTTAGATATAGTATATATTATTATTTATTAAAACAAAAAGATATTTTAAATACTTGATATATTTAAAATAAGACATTAAAAATAATTAAAAAGTTATTTTATATTTATATAATAATAAAATATTAAAATATTATTACGATTTATCTAATAAAATACTTTATATTTTATATGTATGCGTGTCCCCGTGTCTTATAAAATTTTAAAATTTGCGTGTCGGTGTGTTCCATGTCGTGTCCCGTATCTGTGTCAGTGTGCATCATAGATTAAAACCAACTTACTAATTTGAGATAAATATTTGCCTTTCCACTCCTTCAATTTCTCTTCCACCTTGAGATTTCAACCAAGTAGAATACTAAGATTTAATTGGAAAATCCATCCACCTCTTTGCAACGGAGAATGTTTAACACCTTTTGCACTCTACTACTATGACTATTTAAAGTAAGGACAACATATTTTATCATTATTGATTTCAACTCTGTTATTACCTTGAAGTTTTGAAAAATTCTCCTATAATTTCGAATACACCGAGTGTCACAAGGGCAGAGCAAATTGAAAATGAGACAACCTTATTCTTTCCTTTCCCACCTCCAATGCTCTTGCCTTCCCCAATAAGCTTATATCTATAGCATATTGTTTAAAATGAGACCACCAACTCAAAGAAATGGGGAGAAAGGATCCCCTATCTCAATCCTCCTTTTAGATTAATGAGTTTTGTAATTGTTGTCCATTGATTAAGATAGACATTGAAGGACTAAATCAGTAAAACTCCGTCATACTAAGTTCTAGGTGTTTTGAAAGTCCAATTTGATTAGTCACATATATATACGTTTGACTTGAGGATTGAATTTCATAAATGTAATCTTGTTTGGGATATTTTTGTATACAAATGGAGAGAAGAGAAAAAGATCTTTTAGATATTTAAAATTTAATAAAAAAAAGTAAATTAGAGGAGTCTCCAATCTCCATGATAATAAAAAAGCGTGTTGAATGTGTTAGAACGAACCTCATAAAAGAAGTGTAAATTGCCTAAAACAAGTATCAGGATCACAATGTATTTTTTTCACGAACTAACAATAATGAAAAAAAATTTATAATTAGAAACAATCACAGGATATAATTAAAAAATGAGGATACAATTAATTAAAAAGAATTAGCTTAATACAACGAATAATTATGTGATATAATTTAAATATAATGACATTAATAAAAAAAGAGTCAATCATTTATAATAAGATTTAATACATTACAAGTGTAATTACCCGTACGTGATAAGATTGAAATTATAATTTTAAATTATTTTTTAAAATTAATTTAAATTATAATAATTTGATTGATAAAAAATTAATATGTTATGCATTGTTTGTTTTTTTTTTAAATTTAATATTAATTGGATTAACTCTAAAATAGTTATTAATCGATTTTAATAATCTATTTTCTTCAATAAATCAGACATATATACTGAATGTGAACATAAATAATATAGTAATAGTTAAATCTACCTACAAACATATTGCTATTATCACACTCTAAAACAAATTAAAATATAAAGGCTATTAGCATGCACTTATAAATCTATAAAATCGCACTGTCTTTAATTCGTGCAAGAGTTTATTTATCAAATAAACTTAAAATATAAACAAAAAATATTTATAAAATGGACCTAGCATCACTTGAAAGAATCATGAAAAATAATCAACTTACCTTATAATCCATAAGAAACATTTCTATGTAAGTCGTGTTGTTCTTGTAAAATTTGGATGAGACTTTTCATAACCTTATAATTCTTGCCTTTATTTTTCAAACTTTTTCATTACATAATCTATCATAGGTAATACTGTTGATAGAATTGTAATTAGTATCCTTTAGGTATGAAAAATAATAAACAGAAGAAGTTCTATGTCTAAGGTACGAATTTTCTAGATGATAAATAATTGTAACAATTCACTATTAATCCTTATATATATATATATATACACACACACACTAATTATACACGGTAATAGTTAACAAATATTTTCAATGGAGATACTTACTCAATATATATGTTATCGACATTAATTATATGCCAATATTTTTAGGAAAGAGCTAAAAGAGGAGATATATAAATATATAATATTATTGCTATATAGGAAGCATACATAAATTGCTACATTTTTTTCTTATGTTATACAACTTAAAATTATACTATCATATTATTATTAATCCTAGATACTTGCTATATCAAATTTAATTATGAATCTAAATAAATAAAATAGATAACATTCAATATTACTGTAAATATAAAAAATAAAATAATTAATGAAAAAATACGAGCAGAAAATAAAACATATTAATTAAAATTCAATTTGTTATATAATTAATCTTGTGTCCATACGATATAACTTTACAAAAATGTTATGAATCACAATCTTTTTTATTCTACAAAAAAGAAAAATACTATATGTAGCCTTTAGTAGTACAAAAAATAATTATAAAAATTAATTATTGATATTGATATTAATCATAATTGATTATTAATACTCTAATTTTTTAAAATATATTTTACCTTTTTAAAATATAATGCATGTACCATGTAGACTTTATTATTATTATTATTATTGTTATCCACTAATTGATATCAAATTAAATGGGTCACTATTAATGTGTGTATCAATTATCTCCTAATAAAATTATTGCACTTGAATGAGAATTAGAACTATATCAATTAATATAATTAGAATGATTAAAAATATCGATGATTTATAAGTAGTTTAATAACGCATTAAATATTAATTTGATATAATTATAATGACGATATTTTCTTAAATTAATATAATCATGCATTATTCATGAGCTAATTGTAATATAATTAAAATTAATTTATTTGAGAAAAAAATTCATGTATAATTTTCAGAAATTATAATAATTTTTTTATTTATATATACGTATATATTAATTTTGTTAAATAATTATATATATATATATATATATAAATAATTATATACATATACATAAATAAAAAATATATGAATTATATTTTGTTAAACTCTATGTTATTAGCTATTAAAAATATTTAAATCACATGTATTAATTTTTTTGTTATAATTATTTCGTTTTATATATATGATTATTTTTTATTCTACAATCGTGCAATAATATTTTTTATAATATTTTGCTATATATGAAGTAGCTTTATATTACTATAATTATATCAAATTTAATTATGACTGTAAATAAATAAAATAGGAAATAATCAAAACTAATTTTTTTATAGTGAAAATTTACTGTAAATATAAAAAATAAATCACTAATGATTAAAAATTTGAGTAAAAAATAAAAATCCATAAGCTAAATTCAATTTGTTAACTAATTAATTTTATGTCCATATAATATTATTATTATTATATATTGATTAAAACTGTGAATACATACTAATAAAATTATTACATACAAATGAGAATTAGAACTATATCAATTATATTAATTATATAAATTTAAAATGATTATTATTATTATTATTATTATTATTATTATTATTATTATTATTATTATTATTATTATTATTATTATTATTATTATTATTATTATTATTATTATTATTAAGTAATGATGATAATTCATGTGATAATGAATATTACCTATAAAACATCTAAAATTAAATAATATTTAAGTATAATTATGTGAAAATTATAATTCAAAAATTACTGTATATGAAGTCACGTGAATTATTATTATAATTGATATAATAATTGCTATAATTGCTACATATTCTCAATCTTATTAGTTGTATCAATTTAACTATATCAATTATATTCAAATTAGTAGTCAATTATTTTTATCAAAATTCTTGCTATAATTAGGTTATACTTATGAGATTATCTTGTATTAATCGTTATAATTAATTTAATAAAGATATTTATTAAGTATATATGTTATCTATATTAATTATATGCCAATATTTATAAGAATTAGTTAAAAAAGTGATATATAAATATATATATATATATATATATATATATATATTATTGTTATATAAAAATTAGATTTAAATAATATATTAAATATTAATTTGATATAATTATAATAAAAATATTTTTCTAAAATAATATAATCATACATTATTCATGAGCTAATTATAATACAATTAAATGTATAATATTATTCTATATTATTTATTTACCGTCCTGATTTGATTTGATTGTTTTCTAGTTTATTTACTTACATAAATGATTAAAATATATAACATAACTATCGTAATTATTATAATTTTATGATATAATTATAATTAACATATTTTATCATAATTAAATATTGACTTGATATAATTATAATAAAAAAAGTTTCTTAAAATAATATAATCATACATTATTTATGAGCTAATTATAATACAATTAAAGATATTATTATATCATAATGTCTACTTACTATATTAATATAATATTAAAAGATACATGTTTCATTATTTTTTATAGATAAAATCGGTTTTTATTGGGAACTAAATTGTGTTTAGGTCAACGAAAACTATATGTTTAGGTAGAGATTTTTTGTCAAATATAATGAAAATACAAATAAAGAAATAAAGGATAAAAATAAACTTAAATAATATATCTGGCACCACTTCATTTTATTAATTATTAAATTATTTAAAAATAGTACATCTACGAAAAATACTCATAATATATAAATTGAAGCAATAATTTAAAATTTTCTAATTATAATTTAATCAAATACTAATATTAAAACCAAATTACTTAAACAATATTGAATCTATTCTAGTTCTTAGTCACGTATAATATAGAGTTATTCTCGTAACGATAACCAACTGAAATAACATCGTAAATATCAACATTTAGAATTCGTGAAAATTCAAACCATCCTCTTGTTAAATAAGCTTCATCATCTGCTATCCATGCAATGCGGCAAGGTATAGAATTGCCACACCGAGAAACCAAACTAACCCTTATTCCTCTCAATGGCATTGCATGCATGCAAAAGAAAGCCGGTAATTTCTGAAAAAAATCACAATATGTTATAAAATTATTCTAATAATGAACAACTTAAAATAAGAAAATTTAAATATATTACCAATCGTTGAAATTGCATATCCGAGTTTGTCACGAATTTAGCATAACTGAATTTAAACTGAGAGAATTCAATCTCATTATGTGCTCCACTTTGAAGATTTTCGGACAGACGTAAAAAGCATGGAGGGGATAAAACTTGAACTTGCCCTATAAAATTTTGTGGATGCAATTCTTCAATAAAAAATCGAGCTCCTCCTAAGAAAGCTAACTTTAACCACATTCCATTAGGTTGGTCATAATAGGTGAGTAGATCCAACCATCCTTCGATAAAGTAGAGATTATTGTCCCTTTTTTAAACACTTACATCCATGTAGTTGAAACCTGAATAAGTGAAAGACAACTCGATGAGGTATTTTATGGATGTGATGCATTGTAAACGATTGTGGTAAAAGACAATCGAACTGGAACATTAGACGATAAGAATAACTTAGAGTAACAACAATTAATAAATTATTAAAAGAATAATATAATAGAATGAATATATAAAAAATATTATAAAAAATTATAAATTATACCTTAAAAGGATCAACTTCAATAAAAAATGAAGAATACATTCTTATTCTATGAAGTAGTAAAAAAATACTAAATATAAAATTATGAGCTGACTCTCAAATTTAGATTCATGTACCACAGGAAAACACTATTTATAGACCTTAGTAAAACAAAAATAAATATGTAAATTACTTATTATTAAGGCAATTTTTTTATTATGTGTAGTAATTACGCATTATAATTGATAAATAGTTTAATAGTGTATTAAATATTGATTTGATATAATTATAATGAAGATATGTTCTTAAATTAGTATAATTATATATTATTCATTAAATATTAATTATAATATAATAATATAATTATAATAAAGGTATTTTTTATAAAATAATTTAGAATAGATGAAAAGTTTCATTCGTTTTGGAGGGAAAACGGACTCACAAGAGATCGACACGTCACCCTTATTAGTTGGAGGAAAACCCAATTTTAATATATTAAGTAGATTCTACTAAGAAAAAAATCAATCACATGATATAAGTTAAAAATATAACGTAGTAGATATTTTATTTATTAAAAAAAATCAATTACGGAAGTAACTAAAAATATAATGAGACATTAATATTAGATATAGAGAATTTAATAAGTAGGATTTGTAACACTTCAAATTTTTGAAAATTAAATAATTAATTATTTATGAGTTATTATATTATATTAAAATTTTGTTTTTAAGAAAATTATTTTTAACAAAATTAATCAAATAAAATTTTATAATTATTAAAGTTTAATTTAATTATGACTTATTCTATTAAATTTAAATTATTTATCAAAAAATATTATAATAGACAAAAATTAATTTATTTTTATTGTTATTATTAATATTATTATTATTACTATTATTATACTATTATCATTATTATTGTTATCATTATTATTATTACTATACTATTATTATTACTTATTTTCTTTTCTTTGGCTTAAGCTATTAAAAAAATGAATTAAAAAAAGGCCACGTCGCTTGTATTATATTTATTATAAGGTAGAATTTCTATTCTATCCTTCCTATAATAACATGTATATTATTTTTTGTGACATGTCATTTTTTAATTGGTTGCTATGTTAATTATGGTTAAACTATTGGTAATTAAATTATAGCCCAAAGTAGATATATAATTGTATAATTTAATAAAATATTAAAAATCCAATCTTGGCTTCTTCCCCAAATCATGCTCCCAAACAATGAACCCTAATTTTCTGTATTTCCTCCCCCGTTCCGTCGCCGTCGTCGCCACCTGAGCATAACTGCCTCATTGAGTTCCCCATTCTCTCCGTCTGTCGTGCCGTCTCCGTCCTCCAAAACATCGCCGCCACCGTCGTCACAAGAGCTTCTTGATTTGAGCTTACGATAGGTTTTGAAGTATTTCTTTGTGGTAACAAGAGCTTCTTGATTCAGGATCTCCGTAGGTGATTTCAATGCTAGGAAACTCTTATCCCAATGCTGGTGGTCCACTTTTACAAAGCCATGTTATGTGTATGTTGAATGATGTAAACTCGAGTGATAATTCTCCTTTTGACATGAATGACTTCCTTCAACTGACTAGTCGACCTAGGTTTGTTGGAGGGCCTCAAGGACAATTGGGTGCAAACGAAGATTTCCCAGCTTTGCCAGGATTTAAAGGTGTAGTAACTGGAAAAGATATGTGATCTGATTGGCTGTTATACATTTCTTTCTAGCAATTTTGGCTGTTTTATGTTATTAAATAGTTTTTTTGTATAGTTGCCTTGTGATTTGTTGTATAAAGAGTCTCTTCTTATAGAGTTGAGTTGTAGACTGAATTATACACTTTCTCTTGTGGAAAGTTTTATGGATTTACGTGCATATCTACCTTAGTTCCTTTGGTGCTTGGTTTTATTGCTTTGTTTATTATATTCTGATATTGTAAGTCGTCTAAGGTGTTAAATAAGCATATGGTTTCCTAGTTTGTATCTCATCAAGTGATTGAATGATCAGTTATAGATCTAGTGAGGATGCTAAGATGTCTCGTAAATGACAACTTACTGATTCTCCTTAAGAGGAATTCATGATGCCGCACTGTTGGAGGTTTGATTAAATGACAACTTAGTGATTCTCCTTATTTTTGGTTACCTTTGTTCGCAGATCTTTAATTTAGTAACCATATTATATTATTTATTTTTACAGGTGGCAATGCTGATTATGCTATGGATATGCACCAGAAAGAATAGCTTCATGACAATGCTGTACCAATGATGCAATCTTAACATTTCTCGGTGAGTTGTATGTTTAAAAGACTAAAAAATCTTTATATATATGTATGTATGTATTCCTCACTTATTATTCTATCCTTGTAATATGTAGATGGGGAGGCCTGCTGGTTTTAGCTTGGGGGAACATATTCATCACATCGTACAACAACATGCTCCTTCGGTGAGTAGTGGTGGAGTCTCATTTTCATCTATAAACAACCAGGATCTTCTCCATCTACATGGATCAGATATTTTTCCATCTACGCATTCAACTTATCATTTGTAGGTCTGCAAACTCTCTTAATTGCTGTTGTAATGAATAAGCTTTGTTCTTTCTCTAGTTTGCTTGAGTTTAATATTCATTATGAAGTAAGATTTCAGACATCCTAACCACTTTTGGATTTGTTTTAGGCAAGTGGATCTCCTGGGTCGGATTAAGGCCATTAAATTCTCCAAATACAGTCTCTAGTATGGGTCAGTATGACCAAATCCTCCAGCAATATCAATAGCACTAGAAGCAGTCGCAGTTCTGCCTTCAAATGTCAACCGTAAATCAGTCGTTTCGGGATCAGGGCATGAAAGCTATGCAAACTGCACAATCCACACCAGATCCATTTGGTTTGCTTGGCTTGTTAAGTGTGATCAGGATGAATGATCCAGACTTGACATCTCTTGCACTTGGAATTGATCTTACTACACTTGGATTAAATTTGAATTCATTTGAAAATCTACACAAGACGTTTGGGTCTCCATGGTCCGATGAACCTGCAAAGGGTGATCTAGAGTTTAATGTGCCACAATTTTATTACGCAAAGCAGCCCCCTGCTTACATGTGTGGTTTTTTAATTATGCTATAGAATCGATTTCTTTATTTGCAAATCCTTCATTAGGCTTACTGCTTATTGCATGATGCAGCAAGGTTACTTTTCAAAGTTTTTGGTGGAAACATTGTTTTACATATTCTACAGGTTTGCAATTACATCTTACTTGATTTCTAATTGGCTTGCTTAGTGTTATAATTAACCACTTTTTTTTCCTTGGTTGCAGCATGCCCAAAGACGAAGCACAATTATATGCTGCAAATTAAATGAGTTGTATGCACATACCCTCTAATTTATCCTTTTTTTGTTATTTATATTTTATTTTTTTGTGGTTAGGGCTTATTTCCAAATTATGTTGGGATTGTTACAATTTGGGAGCAATTAATGGTTAAATCAGTCAATACTTGGTAACCTTTCTTTGTTTATCAGTCACGAATTTTAAGTATTCATATAGCAAAACTTATATTGGCAGGAAATCCTGAATTAAAATCTAAATTGTTTTTCTCTGATTAATAATTTCTAACAAGGCAGGTGGTTGTTGGTTTTAGGCACAATAGAGGATGTTATTATCACAAAGAGAATCATTTCTGGTTTATAAGAGTTCCCAACATGGAGCCGTTTGTTAAAACGAACACATACGAGAGAGGATCTTATCACTGTTTTGATCCACACACATTTGAAACTGTTCACAAGGTTAGCTTTATACATAATAGTATTCGTAGTGTTCTTAAAATGATTTCTCGTGGTCCAACATTTATTGTTTTCCTTTTATCCCTGATCCTATTTTTAGGCCTCTAATGAAAAAAAAAACATCCTTGCAGGATAACTTTGTTCTACATTATGAAATGTTGGAAAAGAGACCGCCTCTACCACAGCATCGAGTAGGAATCAGAACCTTATTGTAGAGTTTCAACTGTAAATTTTCATTCTGGATTTTAATTCCTCAGAATGTCATTAGCATAAGTATTCCTTTAGTTTGGGCTTTCTCGTACTATATGTCGCTTGAGTGATCCAAGCATTTCTTCTTTAACTATCCTAATTTGAACAAAAGAATTATGATACGTAGGTATTTTGATAACCTAGTTATCTGACGAATTTTCTCTGCCCCCTAGCTCCAATGCACAGAAAAGAAAAGCACATTTGTCAATATTTGATATGGGTCTTAGGAATTATGCATCAGAGTTAACACCCAACTGAATAATGATTTAATTAATCTTAACTTGTTAGGATATTATCTCAATCTGACAGACTAAAGACTAATCTGTTACAAATCAGGGTTTCATTTAAGAGTTTGATTTTGGCCAATGACTTGTATGCAAAAGGCAGGAGTTGATTATATGATTATTTAATTTTGCAAATTTACACTCCCATTGCATGGCATCATTTTTCCCTTTCCCCTGTTCTATTGTAGTTGGGTTTACATCATACTCATCGGACTGGTAAAAGTATATTTATTTCATTTCAGATTATATAGTTCTTTTAGCTTTCATATTAAAACAATTAGAATGTTGCTTGATTATTTAAGTGATCTAATCCATAATTATCTTGGTATTTTAACAAATGGTTATGAAAAATTGTCTTTTAGGTTCCAAATTTTTCGGTAGTATCATTGAGGCTCTGGCTCAGAATATTTTAAGTTTGTTAAGCAGAAATTTAAGAATGGAAAACACCCGAGTATCAAACTTTGCGCCAGATGAATTAGTAAAAATGATATTTGTATTGTCTAAAACAAAATTGTAAAAATTTTCTCTAGTCTACACAATTTTCATAAGCTTTCACTTAAGAAACTAGACGTCACCGAATAATTGTTTTGTGAAATGCATCCCTACTCGATTGAATTGTGAAATGTTACTTAATAAGATTGTTGTGTGTTGGTCAAAACCAAGCTTTTGAGATCCTACAATCCTCTTCCTATAAAACATGGGGGTGAAAACACGGTAATTTATAATGTATACATTTTGCAATTATTCAGTGATATTGAAATAAGGTGAACATAATATTAAAAGAAAAATGAATATTTTGCTTCTTCATGATTGCCGACATGGTCAGCTTTTCAGAGTAAAGTTAACTGAGTAAGTGGTTTCTGGGATTATGTGGTGTTGAAAAATTGAGTATGGTGAAAGAACTAAAAAAGAAGCAAAAAGTGAATATGTTAGGGTTGGTTGAAACTAAGATGCAAGTTGTAATTAAATTTGATGTAGTGCGTATTTGAGGGAGCGATGCTGTAGGATGGGAGTTTGTAGAGTCGGCAGGCACATTCAGGGGTCTGTTATTAATGTGGGGTGACATGTAATTTAAAATAAATAATTGTTATAATGGGGAAAGATGGTTATGTGTTAAAGGAGTACTGTTAAAAAAATGAGTTCAATTGTACGTTCTATTTAGTATATGGTGATCATACTAATTGGAGAAACTGGCTGTGTGGGTGGAACTGAGTTTTGTGGCTGGATTAGGTCGAGGTCTGATATGTTATATGGGAGACTTTAATGAGGTTATACAGATTGAAGAGAGAAAATGTCAGGACAGGTTACAGCATCGGTAGAAGAGTTCAAGGATTGGGTTTAAGATATGTAGTTAGTGGACCTACCATTGAATGATCGAAAATTTACTTGGTTCAGAGGCCGCTCCTGCAGTTGTATTGATAGAGTTCTATTGAGTGTAGAATGGCTTGAGGAATTTTCAGAAATTCGATTAGAAGGTGGACTAAGAGTTATTTGGAATGTATGGCTAGAGAGGAACGGGCGGATCTTTAATAACAAGGAAACCAGAATGAAAGAGGTGTTTTTCAGATCTTTGATAAGCTACAGAGAATGGTGTAGTTTGGATCCTTTTGGTTGTTGATGGCATTGCCGGAGTTAACACTAGGGATTGTTTTCAGGTTTTGATTGGTTGTTTTTTATGTTTGAAACTTTGTTTGTGACTTTGTCGCTCCACTTTATTGTGTTGAGCTCATTTATTCAAAAAAAAAAGGATAAAAGATTCTATTAAAGACGTTTGTGCAAAGGGTTCATTAAAAGGATGAACACTAGAATTTTTATCTAGCTTTTTTCGAAATTTTGATGAAAATTTAAGTTTTTTCATAACAAGCAGGACATTTGTTAAGAAACCAAGAGTGGAAAGGTTTTTACTTATTACAGATAAAAATTTATATACATATATTATTATACGAAATTTAAAATCTTACCTTTCAGTAAATAAAATTTCCTCCCTTAGTTTACTAATTTGAACTAACTTAATTTTGTGAGTACAACTATTTTGAATGAACTCAGCCAATAGATGTACAAAATGCAACAAGCAAGCAAGCATGATAAGTAATGCTCACATCACCAGCTAATAATAGCGCTAAGAGTCGCTGTAGCAGCTTGATAATTTGTCAATACCTTGTGTGCTAACTCATCAAGCTTATCCTGAAAGGTTTTAAAGCGTGAAAAAATAAATCTTCGAGGACTTTTGAGATATGTTAATGTAAAATATTATATGATTGCATGAAATACAGTCCTGTCAAAGGTGCCAAAATTTGTCTATATTACCATCATAGATACAATCTAAATAAGCCTAAAATATTCATATTCAGTGTGATGTTAACCCACAGAGAGAGAACATACCTTCAATTGGGAAATAGCAGCAGAGATCGCCCTTCTAGGGGCTTGAACAGCTTTATGGTAAAACTATACAAAAGTAGAAGAAAAAAGTAAGGAGATGGTAGGCTTCAGAAAGAGAGAGGGGGTGTGGAAGCAACCAAAGTTACCTGGATATAAAGTAATGACACAACTTTTGGTAGAAGGGATACAGCGTCAGTCTCAGCAGAAACTTGGGATGTTAATTCCTTATATTCAATAACAAAAGTTAATGGTAGGCCAACTCTGATAAATATTTTCCTTTGATTGGAAATTTGTTCTTCAGGACTTAAATTAGGATTTTCCTTCCAGATGAAAAGAATATGTTCATTAATATTTTTGATAATTTTCAGTTGATCTACCAATCTGATATTTAATACATTACCAGTTTTATTGACAGTATATTTGTGAATCTATTAGCTTCAAACAAATCCTGATAAAGCTTTATGCGGGTGAAAGCATAAATACCTTACATGCCAATTTGCACATTTCAATTTACATGTAAAATTACCTTAGTAAATGCTTATGTAAAACAACATGCCATCAATTGCATGTCAATTTGCACATTTCAACAGTGAAAACAGAAAATTAAAATTCTAAGAAACATAACAGAACTTACAGAAGTGGATTGATCATGTTCAAACAATTCCAAGGCTTTTTTCATAGAGCTGCATGTTTAAGAAAGATTGCCACCAGGGAAACACAGAAAAAACAATTAAGATAGTAAAATGTATGTATAAAATACCACAAAAGTTGTGTTTGTGTCATTTTAGGAAACCTCATTAAGTTTTTTCTGCAAATTATCAAGCAATCGTTTCATTATATCTGCATTTTCTGTTAGTAATGCCTTCCTTTTCTCCATCTGATAACTGATTACTGTAGGCCTTAATTTGTTAGCCAAAGACCCAAGAATTGTTTCAGGATCATCTAGACCTATCAAATTTATATCACTGCATTTGAGAATACAGAACAACTTGTATCAGAAGAAAGGAAAGATTTGAAGTCAGAATGAACAGACCTTGTTCTTCAAACTCAGGAACTAGGGTAGTAATTTTCTGCATGATCCATTCTTCTGAGGGACTACTAATGATTTAGTGGGCAGAGCAACTGTTACCTTATCGTGACAAGCACGGCAGACGATGACCACGACGAGGGACAGCGGGAAAAGACCGACTAAGCAAGATGAGTGGTTATAGGCTGCAACGACTCGAAAACTACCGCGACGAAGCTCACGACTGGAGATTGAGGTGCGGGCCTGGAGCAGGACGAACAGATGAATATCTCCGACAAGACTGACGGCGACCATCAGAAGCCTAGCAGCGGTGATCGCGGTGGAGGAAACTAGGGTTTCCCTCCAAGGAGATGCTTGTTCTTCTCTGAGCAACTGAAGGGCTTACTTGGCTCGCTCCAGCGTCAGTTCATCTTCAAACCTTTCTTACATGTTTTTACCCGTGAATTAGAGAATCACTTACAACAACATTTTAAGCCGCAACTTGTTGGTATTTGTGTGAAACCTAAACAGCAAAACAAAACCAACAAAAAAGAATAATACTTGAAGCAATAAGCAAAAGAAAAGAACTCTATCGTTGAAAACTGAAGCCCATTAGTGTTAACTCCACTTTAGAATTCATTACTCATAATAGAAACAGCATGCATATGGAGGAAGAACAAGAAGAAATAAGTTGACTTTTCCTACTACCAGGCGCTTGACGTGCAGCAAATTCCATGCCGATCCACTTCTTCGAGAGCCACTTCTCCAATCTCTGTTTCTTCCTGTGGCGGCATGTTCTTGAAGATATTTGTTCTTCCCATCGTGCTTCCTCCATATATGGCTCGCCCCTGCTTCTCTGGATTTCCAAAATCTTCCTCCATACAAGAGTTCCTGCACAAAAAGATTAGGATAGAAAGTCAATAATGTAGGAGTTGTAATTAGGAAAAACTAATTTGTAATTGAAAGGTCATTACATATACTAGCCAAAACATATTAGAAACTTATTTAACAAAAACTAAGTTGTAATTAGCAATAGAATTGGAATACATACCCAATATCATCCTATGCTGTGAAGGAACATATACAATTCATTCTAGATTTTGCCATGGATAAAATCGAAAAAGAATCCAACTGAAAGAATGCTCCATCCAAAGTTCTTTTCCTATTTTATCATAAACTTGTCAAATAAAGAATAAAATAATATTATACTGCAATTTATATGGATTTACATGTAGACTTCACAAATTAAAAAATTAAAACAATAAACTGCTAGTTTGAACCATGAAGGCCAAGTACAGCATGAGTATGAAAATTGACAAGAACATTTTCAAGAAATTCACAATATGGCTTCAAAAGGCTAAGTATGCAAATTAATTAGAAAAATACCAGCATTAATTCATGTATATATGTTTTCATCCACAATTTATTTATTCTTTTTTATTTCGGTGTAAGAGTCTACTCGATTTCAACTAATTTGATTTCAGGTACAACTTGCTACGAGATAAATCTCTTTGAAACCTGCTTTTCAACTTTTTATTTTTTCCATCAATAAGACTCAAGAATTATTTATACAAAAAAAATGACAAAGCAATTTCCTTATTCATATGCATTAGCATACTTGTTTTTTCATGTCAAAATTGAACAAATGGTACCTTCCAATATACAGAGTATCACCAACGAACACAACTCCCATGGCAGTAGTAACAAATGAGTGGCCTGAATGTTGCTACATACACTATTAAAGGCATTAAAATTAAAAATAAAAAAATTAGAACAAATGTCTTCACTAATTACGTTGCTTAAAAGATATCAAGTTTCGAATCATAGCTAAATAAGACATGCAAATTATCGATCGAGAAAAAAATGCATAGCATTAGATCAAACCCTTTACCATTAGCCAAAAACTATATATATAACCTGATTATTAGGATGAACGACTCTTCTCTGATTCATGAAGAACATAACACTGCTCTAGTTCAATATTCCAAACCACAATATTTTATTCTTTGAATGGTAAAAATACACATCAAAACATGGTTAAAGAACTATAACAATCTAATTAAGATAGCATATAGCCATATACCAAAGAAAACAACGATTATTTTCATTGATTGATAAAGGGAAAGCCGTGAACAACAACAGCGAACAACGAACAACGAAGTAATGAACATAAAGTGAAAGCAAACAATAGCAGTGGTACAAATGGAGAAGTGAATAGCAACAATAGTTGAAGGAAGAGACAATGAAAACCACTAACCTGAAGAAGAGTAGAGAACAGATCCACTGTGAAAGTGCTATAGAGGCATATCAATTTAGAATCCAAAACAACAATAATACACAAGCAAACATGCAATTTAGAATCTAAAGTATTATAGAGTCATATCACTGAACTCTTGGCGTGCATGAAATTATTAAACAATAATTATCACAATCCAAGCAAATCAAATGCACGAATTATTTAATTTTAACCACAACAAACCAAAATCAATCAAGAATAATTAGCCAAATCATCAATAATACCAAACTCAAGAACTAAAAAATATCTTCAAAGTTCACTAACTATTTACAAAGCGTGCCTATTAATGGAAAGGATAAGACAAATCCTGAAAAAACCAATCCACAAGCTATGAGGCCAAAGTAACTCATTAAGTCCTTAACTTATACAATATTAAAGGCATTAATATTAAAAAAAATTAGAGCAAAAGCTAATAAGAAAAAGTTAAAAAACCCAATATGAATAACTGAGAGAGAATTAGGGAATATTCAAATAAAGTTTATTAAGTTAATTTTTTTGTTGACATGTATGCTAAATGTGATAGATTCGGGGAAGCAAATAGGATTTTTGCAAATTTGGCTCTTCAAAGTTCAGTTCCTTGGACAGCCCTGATCTCGGGTAATGTTCAGAAGGGACACCCTGAAGAAGGTATAAAGTTATTCATTGAGATGCAAAGAGCTGAAAAGACTGCAGATGCAGCTACCTATGCCAGCATCCTAAAAGCCTGTGCAAATTTACCCTCACAGGATCTGGGAAAGCAGTTACACTCGCACATAATCATATCAAGGCACATATTGTGTTTTTAATCAGATCAGGGCACATATTGTGAATTAGGAAGTATACAAATCAAATGTACAAATTCTTCAATTTTGAGTACAGCAGTCCAAAATCAATCAAGAATTATCATCCAAATCATCAACAATACCAAACTCAAGAACTAAAATAACATGTTCAAAGTTCAGTAACTAAAGCTAATTCTAATTTGAAAATCCTAATTCAAACTAAGCTAAACCTAAAAATTCAGATTCAATTAAATGCAAACTAAATCCAAACAATAAAATCAAAATTAACCTAGAAACTTCATCAACTACAATATCAGAAAAAAGAAAATGAAACCTGGTGCGAATTGACAAAATGAGTTATAGGGAGAGGGGGGATGCTAGTTGAACTCAGAATTGGAGCAGCTAGCAGTTGCAATGAGCAGAGGGGATGAATACGGTGGCGCAAGAGAGATTGCCAGAATGACGCTGACAGTGGCTGTGCAAGGAGGGTTGACGCAGAGAAAGCAGTGGCAGTTAACGAGGGGTACGGTGGATCGTGGCTCAGTGGTAAAGGATAAATAAAGAGAAAGGAAGAAGGACGGAAGTGTGGCAACAGGTGAATAGCAAGCAAGAACGTCGGCAACGCAACCAATAGCAGCAGCAGCCATCGAACTTAGTTTCTGACGAGAAGATGGGTGAAAGAGCGAAACTCTCGCGCGATCTAGAACTTTCACAAATAAATTCCCGTTGTAAGTATAGCTTCTAGACCGACAAGAATTCCTTTCTTACAAAAGTTTTGTTTGTCACTTAAGCAAACCCAATAAAATTGATAACCGAAGTATTCAAACCTCGGGTCATCTTCTCAAGGAATTGCAGGAAAGTATGATTTATTATTGGTTATGGAAAACGGTATTTTGTGTTTTTGAAAAGGTTTGAACAGGAGAAAAAAATTGCAGGTATTAATAAATCAATAGTAAAGAAAACTCTTGGCAAGGTATGAAAACTAAAATTCCTATCCTAGTTATCCTTATCAGGTCTTATGAGAATTGGGTTTTAATCCCACTTAGTTATCCCTTATTAAATAAAGGAAAGTCAAGTGGACTAATCGAATTGATTCTCAAGTCCTAGTCAACTTTTAGAGCGATCCAAATCAATTAGCAATTTGCCAATTTCAACCACTGCTGAGTTTGATAACTCAAGTGTTACCAATTAATTAACCAAAGCCAAAAGGGAAGAAAATCTACTCGATTGAAAATAATTTGGATAGAGCCTAAGCATCAATAACATAAATTAAAGAAAGCAATAATAAGTCTGAAGTACCTCAAATTATATTAAATAGAATATTCAAATCTAACATAGAAAAGTTCATAATTTAAATTGGAAAAATAAATAAAAAGAACATTGAACCTATGATTGAAGAAGATGAAATCCTAATTCCTTTAAGAGGAATCCTAATCCTAAATCCTAAGAGAGAGGAGAGAACCTCTCTCTGTAAAAACTACATCTAAATTATGAAAAGTGAATTATGAATGGATGATGATGAATGGATGCATTTCCCCACTTTATAGCCTCTAATCTGTGTTTTCTGGGCCGAGAACTGGGTCAAAAACAGCCCAGAAATCGCTGCTGGTTCGTAGAGGTCGCGGCAAAGCGACGCAGAGGCGTCATCCACGCGTTTGCGTGGATTGAAATTCGCAGATGCGACACGTGCGCGTCATTCACGCGTCCGCGTCGCCTAACTTCGAGGCAGCCATGGCAAATTATATATCGTTGCAAAGCTCCGGATGTTAGCTTTCCAATGCAATTAAAACCGCATCATTTGGACCATTTTTAGCTCATGTTATGGTCGATTTAGTACCAAGAGATCAGGCTGGACAGCTTTAGCAGTTCCTTCAGTTTCTTGTATTCCTTCCAGTTTTGCATACTTCCTTTCCATCCTCTAAGCCATTTCTGTCCTGTAATCTCTGAAATCACTTAACACACATATCAAGGTATCGAATGGTAATAAGAGAGGATTAAACATAGTAATTTTAAGGTCCAAAGAAGCATGTTTTCAATCATAGCACAAAATCAGGAAGGGAAACGTAAACTCATACAATTAGTATGAATAAGTGTATGAAAGATTGATAAAATCCACTCAATTAAGCACAAGATAAATGACGTTAAGATTTTTGCTAGTAAAGAATTTTATAAAGTTGCGTTGTAGATACAGTTTCTAAACCAACAAAAATCCCTTCCTGCAAACGTTTTGGTTGTCACAAGTAACAAACCCCTTTAAAATTGATAACCGAGTATTTAAACCTTGGGTCGTCTTCTCAAGGAATTGCAGGGAAGTATGTTCTTATTATTGGTTATGGATATTGTAAATTTGGGGTTTCAAGAATGAGGAATGAATGTGGCAAATAATTTAAATAGAAATTAAAATAAATAAATAACTGTAAAGCAAACTTTTGGCAAGGTATGAGAAATTGGAAGTCCAGACTTAGTTATTCTTATCAATAATAATGAAAGTTGAATCTTAATTCCACTTAGTTAACCTTTGCTAGAGCAAAGGAAAGTCAAGGGACTAATTAGTTGACCTTCGAATCCTATTTATTTCCTAAGAAAAGGTTGGGATTATTAAAGTTCAGTTCAATTAGCAAAGACAGCAGTTATCAATTATATTGAGCTAAGATAACTCCTGAGTTACTGATTTCTTAACCAAGACCAAAAGGAAAAGAAATTAAATCTGCTAAAATAAAAATTGTCTTCAGATTGGGAATAATCAATAACATAAACAAAAGAAAGCAATATTAGACTGAAATACCTCAAATATCATTAAATAAGAAAATCATCATGAATGTGGCATAAGCCAAATAGGCAACATAACTAATACAAGCAAGCATTAATGGTATCTTAAAATAAGAGATAATTATAAAGTAAAAGAACATTGAACCTAGGATCGAGAGTCACTCCTAAAACTAAGAGAAGTCCTAAATCCTAATCCTAAAGAGAGAGAGGAGAGAACCTCTCTCCAACTAAACCTAAATCATGGAAAGTGAACTATGAAAAGCCTAACTATGAATGGATGCATTCCCTCACTTTATAGCCTCTAATCTGTATGCTCTGGGCTGAAAACTGGGTCAAAAACAGCCCAGAAATCACTCCCAGTGCTTTCTGGTCCGTACAGGTCGCGGAAGAGTGACACGGAGGCGTCGTCCACGCGTTAGCGTGGGTTGTGTTCCTGTCAGGTCACGCGGCCGCGTGATCCATGCGTTTATGTCGCCTGGCGTCGGGGCAGCTATGGTAAATTATATATCATTGCGAAGCCCCGGACGTTAGCTTTCCAACGCAACTGAAACCGCGTCATTTGGACCTCTGTATCTCAAGTTATGGTCGTTTGAGTGCAAAGAGGTCAGGCTGGACAGCTTAGCAATTTCTTCAACTTCTTGTATTCCTTCCACTTTTGCATGCTTCCTTTCCATCCTCTGAGCCATTCATGCCTTGTAATCCCTGAAATCGCTTAACACACATATCACGGCATCTAATGGTAATAAAAGAGGATTAATATTAACAAATATAAGACCAAAGAAGCATGTTTTCAATCATAGCACAAAATCCGGAAGGAAAACGTAAACTCATGCAAATAGTATGAATAAGTGGGTAAAGAGTTGGTAAAAACCACTCAATTTAGCATAAGATAAACCATAAAATAGTGGTTTATCAACCTCCCCACACTTAAACATTAGCATGTCCTCATGCTAAGCTCAAGAGAAGCTATAAAGGAGTGAAGAGGATTGATAGAGTATGCAATGCAACCTATCTATGTGAATGCAACTACATGCAAAATGATTCTACCTACTTGGTGAAAAAGTAAATAAATCTTTCAAGAACAAATATGAACTGGGTTTCACTAATTTAAATCACAAAATAAAGTACAAATGACTTGCAAGAAGAAAATAGCTCATGAAAGCAGGGAACAAGGAATCGAGCATCAAACCCTCACTGGAGGTGTATACATTCTAATCACTCAAGTGTTTGAGGTTCGATTCTCTCAATTCTCTACTAACCTTGCTTTCTAAGGCTTGCTCTTCATCTAACAATCAACAAAAATTAATACACAGATACACATATCAAGAGGTCTTTTAAGGGTTGTAATGGGGTTAGGGTCAAGGTAGGATTGTATTTGGTCAAGTGGACTAAAATCTGAATCCTTAATTAACTTTAACTTTTCCCACCTAACTTGAGACAATCCATGTAATCATAATATAAAATCAATGACTACCCATTAACTGCGTTTACTACATATTTATGCATTCCAAGTTTTGAGTATAGTACATACGGATTGCTATCGCTATTTACTTTGGGGCATTTTGTCCCGTTTTTATTTTTCTGCTCTTTTTCTTTTCTTTTTCTCTTTTTTCTTTTTTCAAATTTTTTTTCAATGCATATCATTAAGGTATTGAATGCATAAACATGTTTTCAACATTTTTCACATTTTCACAGAAAGTCTAACATACTCAATTCCTAAACCAAACGTTTCCAAACCCACTTTTCCCACACTTAATTCATGAGCACTTTCACTAGTCTAACCTAATCAAGAATTTAAATTAAGGACATTATTATTTTCCACTTAGAGTTAGTGATGAGCTAAAGTAAAGAACAAAGGTGTAAAATAGGCTCAACATTGGTTTGCAAAGGACAATGAAAGGGTAAGGCCATATGGGTATGTAAGCTCAGTGAAATAAGGCCTCAATCATATAAGTGTATGCATACATTAAACAATGGAAATATAGAATCAAGCAAGATAAGGATCACAATTTTAGAGAGAATAACACACACCAAAAATAAAATATTGGTTGATAAAATCCAACAAATCAAATAGGCTCAAAATCTCACTGGTTTTGTGTGTTCGAGCTCTAAACCATGTTCCAAAATAATATTTCTTCATACAAGTTTTTCAAAAAATTTTATTCAAATTAGTGAAATACTATAAAAGGTTTCTTGAAAAAGAAAATATTACTTCAACCAAGTGGTAAAATATGCACAAAATCAAACAAATATGCAAATGCAACAATGAACAAATAAAGAAAATAAGACATTGGTGTTGAGAAGAATAACTAACCCATGGGGATCGGTATCGACCTCCCCACACTTAAAGATTGCACTGTCCTCGGTGCATGCTAAGATGTGCAGGTGGACGGGTTGCTTCAACTGATGCTTTTCTCCAAAGATTGAGCAGATGAACTTGTTTGTCTCCCCATTAAGAAGCTTTTCCTCTCCCTTCGTGGTGGCCATCCTGAAAGAAGGGGGAAAAAAGAAAAGTAATCCAAAAATAAAGATAAGAACATAAATAACATATGGGTGTTAATGCCAAATAATAAAGGTCTCAATTACATGGTAGCTACAACATGCAAGTGAGAAAATAGTGGAAGCAAATGGCATATCAATAGTGCAAAAGTTGCAACAATGGGGAAGAGAGTGTGGGTAATGCAAGATAGTGTAAGTGCATATCAATGCAAAAAGAATATCAGTATTATAAAAATTAGCATTAACTTATGAATAATAATACCCAATTAGAATAAAACAAGTCATGAAACACCAGAATAATTCAAGAAAAGATGCAATAGTTGAAAAAGAAAATTTAACACCAATGAAAAAAGAAGAAGAAAGGAAGAAAGGAGGAAGAAAGAAGAAAAGATAGAAGAAATTAGGATTAGAAAAGAAAAGATGAGATAATTGGCGCTGGTTTGGATAAGTTGTGCGTCGTATGTAGCACGGATGCGTGGTGCACGCGATCGCGTGGGGTGTGATAAATTCAAGTGACGCGGACGCGTGGGGCACCCACGCGTCCGCGTGACTCAATTTGTGCTAGTGGCGCGAGAGCAGCCTTGCGTACGCACAACTCTCTGTTTAAATGCATTTTTGCCAAAAATCTGGTGGTGACGCGTTTGAGTGGGTGACGCGATCGCATGAATGGCCATATTTCGAAAAACGACACGCGAACGCGTGGGAGGGTTTGTGCTTCTAGCACGATTACAGCCCCACTCCATCACGACTTGCTGCCAAACACCCTTTTTACGTCGATTTTTTTAGGGCACGCGTTCGCGTGGGTGACGCGAACGCGTGGGAGGCATTTTTCCCACATGACGCGGACGCGTCAACGATGCCGTCACGTCGGTCAAATTGTGCCAAAGGCACGCCTCCAACCACGCTCTTTCGTGACTCTCTGTTCACTTTTCTTTTCTTCCCAGCGCACATATGATGCGGACGCGTCATCGACGCTGTCGTGTCACGTGCTCTTCTTTTTTTATAATGCAGTATGTAGAATGCAGTGCTTAATATGAATGCTATGCATGATTCCAGGTTCAATCAAAACTCAAAAACAGACAAAACAGACTAGAATTAAAACTAAAAGGGAAACGATCATACCATGGTGGGTTGTCTCCCACCTAGCACTTTTAGTTAAAGTCCTTAAGTTGGACATTTGATGAGCTTCCTATTATGGTGGCTTGTGCTTGTATTCATCCAAAAATCTCCACCAATGTTTGGAATGCCAGCAGCCTCTGGGGTCCTAGACAAGGTACGTAAAGCCCTTAGGTGAGTTCAAACAAGCTTCAAAACTCTCAGGGTGTTGAATGTCAGAACAGATTCCAGGATCCCAAATTTTACCTTTACACCCGTCTTTGTCTTGATCTGCATTTTTCCAGCCAGGTTATACGTAATCTGAATTCTCACTGCAGTGACCAAACAACTTCCGAGATCCTTTCAATTGAGCTTGACACCAATCCTTGTGCCTCAAATTGAAGTGTGAAACCTCATTGAATCTCGCATACCAACTCTGAGTGCGAGTCATAAGCTGGCCATTTGTTTCAAGTAAAACATATTCAAGTGGAAAAGTAAAGATAAAAGCTAAGGATTTTACCCACTTGAAGTTTGTATTGGGTGGTAATGGCCTTGAGATAGGTGTTTCCAGTGGTTCTGCAAGCTCTACTCCCATGTGGTCTTCTGTGAATTCCTCCACTTCTTTGCAAACTTCTTCAATTTCAACTATGTCTTGATCAAAGTCTTCGATATCTTCCTCATCACTCGAGTCATAATTAGGAGGTTGAGAAAAGTCTACCTCTGCATCATCTTCGTATTCACTTGGGGAAGATTCTTCTACTTCGAAGAATTCACTTGCAGATGCAAGTTCATTACTAAGAGAACTTGGCTTGTGATTATCATCATCAAGGAAACTTGCGTCTTGGGTTATTCCGTCCAGTTCTTCATAGTATACTTGCCTTGGAGGCTGTGCACTATCCTCCTTAGCGTCAATTGTAATATCCTTGACGGAGTCTTCCATAACTCTGGGTTCCCGTGGAGGTTCAGCATCTCCTAAATCTTCAACCAACTCTTCTTCTTCTACAATGACAGCATCCTCTACTTGTTCCAGTACGAAGTTATGCTCTATATTGTCCACTGGAGTTTCTAGTGTCTCCTTCATGCTGCGTTCTTCATTATATTCTCCACATGAAGCTATGGGAGTTCCTTGAGTGTCCGAATGTCTAGAAGATAATTGATTTATTGCTTGCTCCAATTGATGAAGGGTTGTATGAAATTGATCTACTGATTCTTTGAAGCGAACCTATGATTCTTGGCTTGATGGATATGGACATGGTGCACAGGAAAGTGGTGGTCCTTGGGAGTAATTGGATTGGTATTGGGATGAATAAGGATCATACGGTGACGAATGGTGAAAAGGAGCTTGTGAGTGTGGTGGTTGGAAGCTATGTTGAGAGGATGGTCCGTAAGTACAGGGTGGGGCTTGTTGGTAACTACAAGGGGGTCCACCATATCTATCAGCTTGGTATGCATTGTAGAATGGTCTTCATCCATGATATCTTGGAAGGTGTTGTTGCCTAAAGGGTTGATCAGATCCTCTTGGCTCCATCCATCTTTGATTGCTTAGACCGTGATGCATATTCCTGTTATAGCTTCCATCCCATTCAACAAAATTAGAACCAAACTCAAAGCGATAGGGGTGAGAACTCATAGTAGCTATTAGAAATAAGAAGGAAAAACAAAAACAAATAAACAAGTAAAAGAAAAATATTTACAATAACAATAATAAGGCACACGTTTGCCATTCCCCGGCAACGGCGCCATTTTGAAAGAGCGAAACTCTCGTAAGATCTAGAACTTTCACAAATAAATTCCCGTTGTAAGTATAGCTTCTAGACCGAGAAGAATTCCTTTCTTACAAAAGTTTTGTTTGTCACTTAAACAAACCCAATAAAATTGATAACCGAAGTATTCAAACCTCGGGTCGTCTTCTCAAGGAATTGCAGGGAAGTATGATTTATTATTGGTTATGGAAAACAATATTTTGGGTTTTTGAAAAGGTTTGAACAGGAGAAACAAATTGCAGGGATTAATAAATCAATAGTAAAGAAAACTCTTGGCAAGGTATGAAAACTGAAATTTCTATCCTAGTTATCCTTATTAGATGTGATGAGAATTGGGTTTTAATCCCACTTAGTTATCCCTTATTAAATAAAGGAAAGTCAAGTGGACTAATTGAATTGATCCTCAAGTCCTAGTCAACTTTTAGAGCGATCCAAATCAATTAGCAATTTGCCAATTTCAACCATTGCCGAGTTTGATAACTCAAGTGTTACCAATTAATTAACCAAAGCCAAAAGGGAAGAAAATCTACTCGAATAAAAATAATTTGGATAGAGCCCAAGCATCAATCACATAAATTAAAGAAAGCAATCATAAGTCTAAAATACCTCAAATTATATTAAATAGAATATTCAAATCTAACATAGAAAAGTTCATAATTTAAATTGGAAAAATAAATAAAAAGAACATTGAACCTGTGATTGAAGAAGCTGAAATCCTAATTCTTTTAAGAGGAATCCTAATCCTAAATCCTAGAGAGAGGAGAGAACCTCTCTCTCTAAAAACTACATCTAAATTATGAAATGTGAATTATGAATGAATGATGATGAATGGATGCATTCCCCCTACTTTATAGCCTCTAATCTGTGTTTTCTGGGCCAAAAATTGGGTCAAAAACAGCCCAGAAATCGCTGTTGGTTCATACAGGTCATGACAAAGCGACGCAGAGGCGTCATCCATGCGTTTGCGTGGATTGAAATTCGCAGATGCGACGCGTGCGCGTCATCCACGCATCCGCGTCGTCTAACTTCGGGGCAGCCATCACAAATTATATATCGTTGCGAAGCCCTGAATGTTAGCTTTCCAACGCAACTTAAACCGTGTTATTTGAACCTTTGTAGCTCAAGTTGTGGTCAATTTAGTACCAAGAGGTCAGGCTGGACAGCTTTAGCAGTTCCTTCAGTTTCTTATATTCCTTCCAGTTTTGCATGCTTCCTTTCCATCCTCTAAGCCATTCCTGTCCTGTAATATCTGAAATCACTTAACACACATATCAAGGCATCGAATGGTAATAAGAGAGGATTAAACATAGCAATTTTAAAGTCTAAAGAAGCATGTTTTCAATCATAGTACAAAATCAGGAAGGGAAACGTAAACTCATGCAATTAATATGAATAAGTCTATGAAAGATTGATAAAATCCACACAATTAAGCACAAGATAAACCATAAAATAGTGGTTTATCAATGGATTTAGAGAAGGATAGACGATGGGTTTAGGGAACAAAGGCTCAGCAAAATAGAGCTTCTGGTAAGAAGCATAGACGATGGATTTAGGGAAGGATTAAAAAGAAGGTTTTGGTTTGGGCGGGTTTAAGTTTTCAATTTGCGCCAAATTTTGGAAAAAAAAATGAAAGAAGCGGCTATTTATGCAAGATTAAAAACTTTTTAATGGGGTTTATAAAACTCCTGTATGTTAAAAATAGAAAATCATGTAAATTGAATTCCAAAAAATAAAAGGGAAAAACGATTTCTCTTAGTAATTTTTTCAGAGGTTTATAAAATGTCCTTTTAAATAATTGCGATAAAATAAAACATTTTTTTTGTAGTGCGCGACTGCGCAATGATTTTAAATTGGTTGGGACACTATCTAAATCTAGTGTACTGGCCCGTTTAAATATTATATTAACGGTTTAACATATTTAGTGGCTTTTTAAGAGATTAACGGTTCTAATTTTAATTTTAATCTTATAAATTAGATATAATAATTTTAATATTAAAAATAAAAACATTCAAAAAATAAAAAATGTATAAGTTATTTAATTTTTAGATGGTATCAAATTTATAAATTTAAATTAAATAAGATATTAAATAAATTTATTATGTTGTTATTATGTATAACAAAATTCAAATAAAGATTTATAAACATTACAAACAATTAATTACTTATAAATGTTATTAACTTTACTTATCTATTTTCAATAGTATTAAATTTGAAGTAGAGATAAAAATTTATATTCAAAATACTCTTTGTATTCATACATAATTTCAATTGGTGAAAAATATTTTTTAAATTTTATATTTAATTTTTTAAAGTGTCTTTATTTTTATTATTTTTTTAAAACATTAATTTACATTTTTGTAATATCCTTTCACCATATTAAACACTATTCTTTTTTTTACTATATACTATTCTCTGTACACATACCTGATATTAACTATTAAATTACTTTGGTCTTCTTTTTTATTTTTTTCTTCTCCTGCTACCTTCTCTTCACCCGATCATTATGAATTATCATGACGTATTATCATCGTAACTTTTACTCTTGTCTATCACTATAATCTACAACCATCTATGCTGTTAATTTTTATGAGTTGTTGAAGATTTTTTGGAAAAATTAAAACACAAAGCATTTAAAATTTTGTGCCAAATTATCAAATTTTGATGTCAGTAATCCTATAAAACAATATCAAGATTTACTATTTTGAACTAAATTAATAAAAAACAGCACATAAATGTAAGTTTTTTAACTAATAATTTATATATTTAAGTCGTAGTGTAATATAGTACATTGAGATAAAAGGCAGCCATGCAATTTCACATGTGGTTGCTACTATATACAATTCACATTTATCTCAATGTACACATTAATTAAACTATACTTTATTGCTTGGTTTTACATTTTTAGAAAAAATGATATCATATCTTCAGGATGAGATTAATTTTCATAATCGAATGTGAATCTTTTTATTATTATGATCGTCATTTGAATACTATTTAGAAACAACAATTACTTTAAGTTCAGAATATTATTAGATAGCTATATAATAAATATCTTTTAAATTATATAATGTATAAAAGTTATATCTTTGGATTTATCTTGAAAGGTAAAAATTAAAGTTAAATGATATTAGTTCTTTCACTAAGCACAAAAATAAACTTCAAATGACTCAACAGTAGGTTCGATTAGAGAACAAAATATCCTATAATAAAAAAATCACTTAAGCTAAAAAATTTATAAGAAAATATGACGTGTCTCAGCAAATATAAAATGCGATGAAAAAAATTAAAAAAAAATATATCCTTTTATAGTCGTGACTGTTTTTGTAGTATATCTTTCATACATGTATGTGTTTTATCCATAACTTCTGACTTCTTCATATTGAATTCTTTGCTAACCAAGTCGACTGCTAGCCTTATCCTATCATTGTCATCAACCTAATAAGTTTTAAAGTACGAAGCAATTAGAATAATATATATACATACATACATACATATATATATATATATATATATATATATATATATATATATATATATATGTTATATTTTTTCCTAATAATAATAATAAATTTAGAAAATGAATAAGGTTGGTTACCCTGATGCCAAAATTATCAGTCCACTTGCACTCTTTCATCCATTGAGCAACCCAAATACTACAGTCATTACTGTTTAGTTAAATGTGTAATTGTACTACTTTATCAGTTTAACCGAAAAAATGATTCGTACATAACAAACTCAATAGACATGACAATAAAAAATTATTTAAAAATAATGTTACTTACGATCCTTTCCTCTGTTGTGGCAGGTCAGACAGTTCCACGATACAAAACTTAGAAATCCGAGGTATAGTGATGTCACTAGAATTGTAGAAAGATTTGTGTTCTAACATTCGTTTAATGAATATAGCCTGTGTGAAATAAAATATGGTTGAATACTGTGTAGTGCAAGCACTGTAACGAGTTAATTTTTATTACCTGTCTAAAATGGTTAGATTATAAAAAATTTAAAAATTATTAATTCGATATTAGTGTTAACAAATGAACCTTAATTTCAAATTAAACAAACAACTAAATCACTTACAAACTGAATATAGCAATGATCTTAAAATACAAATTCAAATCGTAATTTCAAACGATGTGGTGTTTTCTTTTTCGTTATATACAAATCATTCAAAATTAATAGGGAATAAAAGTTGAAAAACTAATTTTACTTTTAAAAAAATCAAACTGGACCACTTACCATGCATGGTTTCAACTGATAATAGCCTACCATAGTTTCTGTCTGGTATTTTACAAAAATCAAGCACAAAGATCTTTTCTTTTTTCATCTCTACGATCATCAGGAACCAATGCTCATTGAGGTCGTTGATGGGGACAAAAATCTACTTATTGAAAAAATAATGAGGATTGTGAGACTATACTATTAAGATAAACATACAATTTAGATTAAATAAATCATATTTTATTTATTAAAAATTAAAGGACATACTCTTGACAAGTACTCAATCTTATACATGTAATTATCTGCATATTGTTCCCTTAGTTGATTGGGTGGTCTGGACCATGTAAGTGCTAGTTGCTGATTATATTGTCATAAAAAAACATGACATCAAATTATTCAAATGCTGCTTGAAACTTAAACCAAACAAAATATCAGATACAAATTTTTACGGGGTATTTTTGTACTGAAACTTACTGAAAAAGGTTGTTGGCAGAAACCATACGGATGGCAATTTGTTAAGCTTTTTATGCTCTTGTGATATGTGGTCAGGAGGACATTTTCGTCATCTTAGAGCTAAGGGATGAAATGATAATCTTGCCATATTCAAGGATCCGAATTCTAGAAGAATTGTGTCATGCCAGTCTTGGACATCAAGAAGACCAAGAGTTCGTCTTAAAAACAGTGGTGCTGAAAGGGCAACAATTCATAAGGCCCATTGGGCTATGACAAGACAACAAGAAGCCCAATAAAGCTTTTCAAATTCAATGGGAGGCATAATTTTTATTCATTTTTGAATTTTTAGTAATTTATTTTCAATTTGTTTTGCTGTCAAAGTTTGTTGGAAGATTTGAATTACTTCTAATTTGCTTAGTAGTATTGTTAGAATTTCAAATTTAAATCAAATCTGATCTAATCTAATAAGATCAAATATGATTTAAATTAGTTATCATATCTTTAGAATTTTAAAATTTAAATCAAATCTGATCTAATCCAATAAGATCAAATCTGATTTAAATTAGTTATCTTATCTTTAGGAGATTTAAATTAAGTTATCTTATCTTATTTTTTAGTTAATTTGTTAGGAGCCTATTTAAACACCTCTGGTGAGACCATTTGGAATAACTTTTGATGAATATATTTTAGTTGCTTTTAAGCATGTTTTATTGTGTGAGAAGTGAGGAGAGTGATTTGCTTTGCTTGTTGCATGAGGAAGATTGGAGGATCCAACACTGAGGTGATATGCGTGGTGGTTTCTTTCAGTTTTCGTCCCTCTGATCTAGGTTGTCAAGGACAAGTTCTTTGAAGGTCTAGTAGGGAATCCTTTTCGGTGACCTAGGTTGCTAAGAAGAGGTATCTTACAAGTCTAGTAGGAAAACCTTTATCTATCCTTTTATCTTTCCGCTGCGTCTTTTCTTTTTCTCTTTCTTATCCCTCTATCCTAATCCCAATCTAAATTCTTATCATCTTGTGTGAGAATGCAAGTAAGGGAATCTATAACCTACAAACAAATATATTTGTATATTTTTATTTTTACGATACATAACATTAACATTTTGTACTTTTCATGTTAAATAATAAAAAAAATAAATATTTACATCTTGGATGACTTGTTCTCCTGGAATTAACGTGGCTAAACTTTCTCTATTTGCATACGAGGTACGAGTTGACACTAGTACTTCATCCCTTTATGCATATACATGCAAATATTTAGTTCCAAAAATTGTTGTACCAAAGTATAAAATAGACTTGCATCAAATCGAATAGTGTTATAAGGATTTACCGATTAGCTTGGAATTTTAAATCCGGGTCAAAAATATAAACGGCACAAGTAAGCTCATTCGTCGTTAGAATCATATCCTCCGGTGGTCTAAAACTAATGGGCATCCACTGCAAACACGAAGTCATCATCATGTGTAATTAAACAATAAAATTAAAAACAGTAATACTAAACAATGTCATCACAATACAAGTTCATGTTTTTATACACATACCTGTGGAACTTTTGGGCCACATGAATGCCGCAGAAACGTAAATGATGAGGTACCCTTTTTACCAATATATATTCCCGTATTTGATCTTCGTGGGGAGACATTTGGTTTGAAGAGCTCTTTGAGAGTAACATCTTTTGCGTGGTTATCAGAATTGTTGCTAGGGGAGAATTTGTGTAGGGTGGATTGTACAACTATTTTATGACATTCTTGGGATCGAATGAATTTGTTCATTATTTTATCTATGTCAACTTTGTTATCAGCTTTTGAATTATTGATATTTATCGTATTATTAATAGCTAAAATTTCTATGTACGGATTGTCCGATCTAGTTCTATTAACAACATACAATGGATAAGCCATTTGGTTTTGCTTTTCGAGGATTTTCGTCAGAGAGGTTATGGCTGTTGTCATCTTATCAACTACATTAGTAAAAATAATTTCACGCTGATAGTGGTACTGGTTGTAATTGGGTGGTGAGTGAGCTTCAATGTGTTGAGACTATTTTTTGTTAAGGGGCGAGTTCACCTCGTTTTATTTCTTGTTACCCGTATTTAAACTTTCATGAAAGTTGTATTTTAAATGTTGCACATAACACAC
The DNA here is from genome assembly GCF_014773155.1 of Arachis stenosperma. Taxonomy (NCBI): domain Eukaryota; kingdom Viridiplantae; phylum Streptophyta; class Magnoliopsida; order Fabales; family Fabaceae; genus Arachis; species Arachis stenosperma. The sequence goes on along the minus strand of NC_080378.1, from coordinate 51,761,461 downwards.
AAATTACGAACATATATTCAAAGAATCAATAGATACTAAAAAATTAATAAACGTTAATATCGTATTCTAAAGAGTTCATAAAATTTAATGAAAATTAATTCGTATAAAAATTTATCACAAAGAATGTACTTTATTTTTTTCTTTTTAATTAAAAAAATACCGTTTATATCTTTTAGGCATTACAATATCAAAAATAATAAAATTGAAAGCATAAACATATAAATAATTTTTATTTTAATATATTCATAGTCATAAACATGTAACACATATGAATAGTGTAGTTTTTTGAAGTTGAAAAAATGATTACATCGCTCTTCACAAAACATACGTTAAAATATTAATCTAATACATTTTTCCATGAGTTATGTTGCAAAATAATTATTTACACAAAAAGGAATGATTTATGTTTTAAAAATTATAATAAAAAACAATCTACAAATTTTCGAAAAATATTTAACTTCTTGTACTAAAGATATGTACTAATAAATAATAAAATATTTTTTCTATTATATTAAATAGTACGAGATAATAATTAAGAATTAAATTAATTTTAAGAAAAACATAAAATTGGGCTTAGATCTATTATTCACATAGACCAATCATAATATAACGACCATATTTATTTGTACAATAAAATTGGACCGGTTACCTTGATGAAGTATCTATTATTTGTTTCAGCGTTCTTTTACTCTACTTTGTCCTATTCTTGTCCATGATGTTTTCACAAGGCTCTGTTGATTCGATTGTGACATTGATGGTAGATCTATCTCTTCCCTTGCTCGGTTTCCTACCTCTCCCCCTCGAAGACATGTTTTTGTGATATTAATTAATTCAAGTAAAAATTAACTAAATATTTTCTCGTACGAATAGCTAAATTATAAAATCTTTTGACTATCTATGATATAGGTGCACCGAATTTATAAGGGCTAATGATTGAGTATATTTCAAAATTTATAATTTCAAATATTAAATTTTATGCAAATCAAATTTAAAGTTACCAAATTCAATTTGTTTTCAATTTATATAATGTTGCCCACATTTGAAAAATATACTCAATTTTTAAATTTAAGTGATAGTTTTTTTAAAATTTATTTGAAAATATCTTATTCAAATATTGCAGCTTGATAAAAGTATGTTGATTATTTTTTAAAGCTACGATTTAATTTCTGTTACATTAATTTCTGTTCAACCGAGAACCGGGGAATAAAATGGACCAGTCCAACATGTGAATAACAAATATACTAATGCATATGAATAAGAAAATTTCTTTGTGTCATTTTTTTGTTGGTTTAAATTATTCGTGAGTCTTAGTGATGGAAAAATATAAATAAGAAAGACAGATTTCAAAGAGATTTATCTCATAGTGAATTGTACCTCAAATCAAAATAGTTGAAATCGATTGGACTCTTACACCAAACTAAAAAAGAATAAATAGTTTGCTCTATGACGTACTCATACTTGTTAAGATGGACATAAGTGGATCAATTTGTACCCTCCACGACTTTATGCAATGAGTTCTTATGTTTTATCATTATTTTATTCATTAAACTCATAGTTGATTATGTTAGTTTGCTTAATTGTTTATTTGCATACAATAAATGTGTTTGCATTTTGTAGTATAATTGGAGATGTAATAATATCAATTAGCTTTTACAAGCTATTGATAATGTTCCTCTTTTGCAAAGCTATAAAATTGTACATCAAAACGTACATAATAGTGATAATACTAGTACAAACTCTTATATTCTAATTCCATTGACTCGCATTCTAATTCTTGTATGCCAAAAGCTTTAATGGAAGATTATTAATTTTAATAATTTGTAGGGCACATTTGAACTTCGATGCATTGTTTGCCCAATAGCCATCAAGTATAATAAAATTTTTGTAGATGCATTTTGGAATAGTCACAAGTAAGAACATATACTCGAGAGGTTAATCATTCTGATCTTTCAACTTTTTTGTATTTTTGTTTTAGACTTTCTAGTTTTCATGCATTTCCAGGTAATCATTCACTAAGCATCTGCTCACGCCGCCATCGCGCTCTGTTGCTGCCATGCCGCTGTCGCTCCTCACATTTGCGCCACCGTCGCTCCTCGTGCTTGCACTGTCATGCCGCCGTCGCTCCTTTTCTCTGTTGCCTCCGTTGCTCCTCCTTCTCTGCGCTCTCTTAGGCATCTTCTCTCTCTCAATCGAGCTCACAAAAATTAGGTATGTTTTTCAGTTTTTGTTACTGAACTTTCCAATTCCATTGTATTGTTTCTATTCAAAATTCCCCAAAATTTGTAATTATTTGTTCTTCCAAACATTTGCTATATATTTCTGCATTTATTTCCCTATTACTATGCTCTCTCCATTCTTGCTTTTTTCAGATTAAATATTCTCCAGCTTGATGCTTATTTGGACTACTGTCTAATGCTTGCAGGTGATTAACTTAAGAGGAGCTGAAAAGATGTAAGCTACTATTCGAACTTTGAACTTTATATTGAAGTGTTGCTAATCTTGGTGGTGTTCATGCTATTTGATGTTTTTTTAGTTTCATTTAAGCCAAATCTTTTAATTAGAGTTCTATTCATGCTTGCTGGAGTGATGGTTCTCCAACTCATATCGTTTCCACCATCTCTGATGACAACGATATACATTGAGTTGTCTCTCTGTCTCCTAGACACAGATTTGATAGTTGTATTAAGTTTCTCTTCCATATTTTAGGTGAGGAGCCGTTCTATGCCGGTGTACCCATGTCTTCCATTATCGAACAAGGTTTTGGTGTGGGAGATGTTATCTGTCTTCTGTGGTTCAAACGCAACATTCCTCACTATTGCACTCAATTTATTGGGGGTAGACTATCTAATGCTCCAGTTCTTCAAACTTCTTCTGTCCTTTCATTTCTCGACATATCTGTCTCGAAAATATGTGCAATTGCTTGTGCTTATGTCATTGTGCTGCCAGTTTTTCATTTAGATATCACTTTTTTAAGAAAATATTGAATACTTTCCGCCAGCTTCTCAATTTGCTGATGTATTACATTGGACAGATATGCATCATTATGTGTGCCGACCATGGTCCTTGTGTTTCTGGTGCTCACAATGCCATAGTGGCAGCAAGGGCTGGGAAGGACCTTGTCTCTTGTCTTGTATTAGGTATTACAGTGTTCAATCTCTTTACTGCTGAGGTATGCTTAGTATCTTTAGGAGACACTGATTCTTTATGCTAGTATTTGATTTAATTGGTGGGTAATATGCTTCTAAAACATGGTTGCTTACAATCGGTCCACGATTTGGGGGTGCTATTGATGATTGATAAACCACTATTTTATGGTTTATATTGTATTTAATTGAGTGGTTTTATCATGATCCTTACCCACTTATTCATTAATTTAGCATGCATTTATATTTCCTTCCTGAAATTATTACATGATTGAAAGCTTCCTAGAGACTTTTAATTATGCATTTTAATTCTCCTTTATTCCATTTGATGTCGTAATCTGTGTGTTGAGTGTTTCAGGCTTTATAGGGCATTAATGAGTTGGAGATTGGAAAGGCAACTAGCAAAAATGGAAGGAACACGAGAAATTGAGGAGATAACCAGCGAGAAGTGACGCGGCCGCAGGGCTCACGCGTTCACGCGAAAGAGGAGAAATCGCAGTGACGCGGCCGCATGGCTCACGTGACCGCACGGATTGGAAAAGCACAAGTGACGCGGAAGCGTGGATGACGTGACCGCGTGGCAAGGAAAAACGCGAATGACGCGTCCGCATGGATGACGCGATCGCGTGACGAGCGCGATCTGCATAATCTACAGAATTCGCTGGGGGCAATTCCGGGCCCTATTTTGACCCAGTTTTTTGCCCAGAACAGCAGACTAGAGCCAGAGAACATGCAGAAACCGAAGAGAATAATTCATTCGACACAGTTTTAGTTTTTAGATCTAGTTTTTACTCCTGCTCTAGGTTTTCCCTCTACACATTGATAGTTCTTAGGATTTTATTTTTCTACCACTTTTTGCATTGGGATACTGAGAAGAGTTATTACCTCATCAAGACTTCGTCATTCCATTTCGTTTTCTTTACTTGGCTTTATTCTTCCATATCCTTTGCTTTGTTGATTTTACCATTGGAATATTATTAGGATTATTTAATACAAGGATTACTTTTATTTTTAATTGATTATTCTGATTTTTATTTACAATGTCCTTCTTTAATTCCTTTTCATATGTTATGAATTTTACATTCACAATGAGTGAGTAGTTCCCTAACTTGATGGGGAGTTAATTGAAAGGAACCCTTGAGTTGGAAAGCTTAAAGGAAAGATTATAATTGGGTTTATTGTTGGCTTGTTCTCTATTCACTAATACCAATCCCTTTTTATTAAGTGGATTGCAACTTGTGAACGGACATAGCATTCTAATTTGTTTGACTTTCCCTTACCTGGTAAGAGATAACTAAACAGGATAACCTTTAATTATCAATTAATCTAGAGAGTTTCCCAACGTTAATGGGGCTTCCAACTAATCAACTCCCAGTCAAGGCTTTTATTTACATTATTCAAATTCTCCAATTTAATTCCCTGTTTGCTCAACTCAAACCTTTTTGAAAACATCTGATTAATAAAATAGCAAACTTTTCTGCAACTCGTTGGGAGACGACCTGGGGTTCATACTCCCAGTATTTTAAATTTAAATTTATGTGACACCTTTCTAAATTGATAAGTGGATTTCTGGTGAGTTAAGAACTATACATGCAACATATATATATTTTAATAATTTTTAATTCACCAATTTCTGCCGCATCAATGATGCTGCTCGCTACTTCAAAGATGCTTGTGACAGGGTATGATCAATAGGCCTTTCTTATGAAGTTGGTATACTTTAGCTTTTGATACGCATCTAGAATTTCAAGACTATTAGCTCGTGTTTTGTATGTTTGTTAATGTCATATGTCTCATTTCTAGAGTAGTTTATGTGTTCTGTCTTTGATCCTTCTTAGTTATTGCATTAATTGGACACCAAGCAATGTTATTTGATCTAACCTCGAGTGAAAAAGAAAAGAAGAAAATTGGAAAAGGACTTTTTTTAACTATAGTCTTTTTCTACTACCTTTTCTAACTCCCTTGGTAAACAGATTAAAACAGACATAATAAAGACAACCCTTACTTTAATTTGAATATCTTCTCTTATCCTGTTATCCATATGGGAAATGGTTCACTCTTACCACACCATGCATCAAACATGATGCACCTAATTCCTATCCGCCAATCTTAGCCTGATTCAACATTTATGTTGGTAGCCATTATTGCTTGTAGTAGTTTTGTATGTGACGCAATTAATAAGGTACACATGATATGCATGAATCTATCACAATTTGCTATTATATTGAGTTAAATCATGCTCTTTCGGTGCTACTGGTTAGATGTCAAAACTTGTGTTAGATGTCACAAATATTTTAGGAATTAATCAAATACTAAATATACCAAATTTATTTTTATAACCGATAGAACATTTATAAATGAGTTAAGCTTGATAAAGTAATTTGAATAATCATAAAATATATATATGTGATTGGTCTTAGTATGACTAACTTGACTCAAAGATGATCCAAATTTATCTGAATTACTTACTATTATAGTACTTACTATTGTAGTACTGTCAGGGTGTTGTTGAGGGCTGGTAAGTTAGAAAAGACTTTGGTCCAAATGATGGTTGAAGGTTCCTTGAGGGAGAAGAAAAGGCAAAAGTAATAGTAAAAGGGGTGATGCTTTATGAAGTTGATACAATCATATGGAACCTATTGAGAAAATGGACACATGAATCGTTGCACAAGGGCAAAGAGGCTTTGCAAAATGCAAAGGAAACAGTGGTAACTTTTGGCTTTATCATTTTGTTCATTAAAAGATTAATTATCGAATTTATTTTTAAAGATTTCATGTCGTTTTTCTAGATAATCTTTAATGTGCCTTTTTAGTTTCTTTAATTTCTCCTCTATTATAGACATGGAATCCAAAGTCCAAAACAGAGCCGATTGCACAATCTATTGTAAAGCTAGTGAAATTGGCCATGACTATTATGGAGCAATTTTTTCCAGAATCCAATTGGAATTACTGAAGATATTGTTCAAGAACTTGCCAATGGACTAGAAAATCTCTTCCAAGACTATATATCATGTTTGTTTCAGCATGTGGTAAGCACTTTGAACATACATAAAGCTTAAGGTGTTTATTTTATACAGTATAATTAATCTGTATCTAAGAAAGGTTTGATAGACTTTGTAGAGGTATGATCTTTTCAATTTGCTTGCATTCTAATTTGATAATTAAAAGATAGCTTAATTTCCCGGATGTCCCTACAATTTTCCTTAATTTGTGAATATGATTTTATAATTTAAAATTGTTTGTAATTGAGTCCTTGAATTTTCATTCAATTTAAAAACACTTTTGCTTTCCAGGTACAAAACAAAGCTATGTTCCCGTGATTCCCTCACTGACAAGATGCAACCGAAATTCAAAGTTCAGTATGTTGTTGAAGAAAGGATGTCAATGCAGTGGTGGTAGTTCATCGGAGGCAGATCACATAAGTAATGTAACAAGAAGGTCATTATCCTAGGCCATCGACTAGTCGTGGCACACAACGCCTCTACATTCGTCTCAACACCTTATTGTATCTCCTGACCCATATCAACTCCCTTGAGAAAACACTCTCTAAAAACCCTGTTGTACTTCCTTCAACTCGCCAGCCTTATGGAAACCATCGCAGGAGTTACAACAATGGTTCTTATTTTGAGAAAGTACTTTCCTCCCTTCTAACAGCATGCCAACACGTGGCAGAAGTGGCTGCCTACCGTCTCATATTCTTTGACTCCGAATCAGTTTTCTATGAGAGCCTCTATGTTGGCGATGCAGCCAATGCTAGGATTAGGCTTGCATTGAGAACCTTGAAGCAAAACATCACACTGATGACAACACTTCTAACAGATAAAGCTCAATCATTAGCATTGAAAGAAGTCATGAAGGCATCATTCGAAGCATTCCTAATGGTCTTGCTTGCTGGTGGGAACTCAATGGCATTTACCAAATCAGATTACCACATTATGAGCGAGGATTTTGAGAGCTTGAATCGTGTTTTCTGCTTGTGTGAAGAAGGACTAATAGCAGAAAGTGTGATGGACACAGAGGCTGCAATAGTTGAAGGTATTATAGCATTGATGAGCCAAAGTACTAAGCAATTAATTGATGATTTTAATACTGCATCATGTGAAACAAGTGTGCTAGGTGTTAATGGCCATGGCTTTTTTTTAGACGTGTTATGGCCATGGCTATAAGTCATAAGTGCCGCCTACTACAGGAAGGTGGCATAGATCAGACCCAAACACAATATTGAGGGTCTTGTGCCATATAAATTATAGAATTGCAAACCTTTTTTTTACAAACATTTTTTTTTTTACAAAAAGTTAAAAGTTATTCTTACTATTTAATTTGTATCAATTTTTTATTCTTAATATTTGAATATATTTTAATTGTATTCTATGAGTTAGCTCAATTTTTAACTTCCACCTATTTTGCAGCGACAAGTACAACCACAGAGTTCTCAAAGGGAAGATGATTCTGATGATCTTGATGATTCAGATGATTATTTAGACGAGTATGAGTAGGTTGTTTACTTTAATTTGAATATTTTGTATTATTGGTGGATTGTAATTTAAACCAATATAAGTATAAGTTTAGTTATTTATCTTGTCTTGAGTTTTTATGTTAGAAGATTATTTATTATTTTGATAAGTTTTTAAACTCCTTATTTAATATTTAGTATAAATTTTAGTTTTATATTTAAAAGTTTATTTGTCTTGTTATCTAATATTCTGTATAAATTTTATTTCTATATTTAAAAGTTTATTTCCATTAATTGTTTACTATTTTTCAAATAAAAAAATAATTAAAAAATATGGCTATTAAAATCGACGATAGCGTTATCGCTTTTTTAAATTTAAAATATAGACAAAGAAGTTGTCGGTATCTAAATAATTAAATCGACGGTAATTGTGTTGATTTTATTGAATCAAATATCGACAGAAATGGCGTCGATTTTATATAATAATATCGACGGCAATGTTGTCGATTTTAGTAAGTAGGTAAAATTTCCAAACTCATATTATAGACAAAAAAGCTGTCGATTTTATTAGAATTTTTAAAAAACGACAAGCTTTATAGCGACCATCCCAGCCGTCTATTTTGCCGTCGACTTTTAATATTATCGACGGCTTAGCCATCGATTTGGCTGTCGATTTTAACGATGTTTTTTGTAGTGTCCAAATTATATTATTTTAGCTAAATAAATTTTATCTTTTTAAGTAGCTCAAATATTAGATCATTTGAATTATCTTTATAATTTTTTATTTTATCTAAATTTAATTTTTTATATTTTTAGATTTAAATTTAAAAATTTGTGTTAATGTTAAAATATTTTTTAAAAATAATATTATAGCTTAATAAATCTATTAAAGACAGGTCGATTATGGCACGTCAATGTGAGCCAATTTGGTGATAAATAGAAGACACGATTTAGTGTTCATAGTTAAAATTTGGTGGCTAAACTCTGTTTTTGTAGTAGTGTACGTGATAATTTTTTTATTAACATTTTAAACATCGTATTTTTATTCTAAATGTCCTATTTTGTCCTATTTTAGTAAACGAAAAAGGTGATAATATAAAAAGAATAGAAATTTTTTTAAAAAAAATTAATTTTAAGTAGAGGACTAAAATATGATGGACTAAAATATGTGAGACTAGAAAAGATAATGTCTTATGTATCAAAGACAAAATTAAGGTCTCAAGTATCAAAGGCAAACCTGGATCAAATATTGCATCACATTTTAATAGGAATATAGATAATTACTTACTACAGTACATGCAGACACATCAAATGAACTAAAATTAAGCTCAAGATCTGTTATTGATAGGATAAGTCAAAAAGCAATTTCAAAAATTTAATAGTAAATGAGTAAAATGACATAATCTTCCTAGTTCAATAAATGTCAATTCAATCAACGAGTACAAACTATACAAAATATCAATAAAAGGTAATTAGTAAATGGTACAAAATTACCAATCATCTAAAAATCTGAATCATCTTCAATCTGCCATTCCAGTTTCAAGGGCCACAACAGGAGACTCAGCTGGTCTGAAACTCATCCCGGACTCTTCGTTACTTGTAGATGCACAAACTGGGATGTTGGGACTAGGACTTGATGTTTTCACTTGATCAGTAAAAGCCGATTTAGCTACTGAGGTTGGTGCTATTCCACCACCAATGTTCCTATCTTTTTCCATATTCTACTGATTTTTCACATTGTCATGTCTTTTGCACTAATCACAAACCAAACATCATCTTCCTTTACAAAAGCATAAAAATAACATAGTTTATAAATCCAAAACACAATATGCCAAATCACCATACAACAAATTTATAGACATAGTTATAGTATGAGATACCTTAGTGAGGATGTCAAGATGGCTGCTGATATTCTTTTCTGTATCATCGTCTATCGGCTCCTTTGGGATTCTACCAGGAACATTAGGACAACTTTTGTTGTAGTGCCTTGTCACACCGTAGTTTGAACACCTTTTCTGTTGCTTAAATTTTGAGTTTTTCTTGGGAGCTCCCTTACTCTTCACCACCAATGGGTCAACAACCTAATCATTGTCTAAATTATCGTTGCGTGGATTTTCACCTCGCTTTTGGAGTTTTGTAATTGTGTTGACAACATCATTCATTGCTTCGACAAAATCACTTGAGTTCTTACATGCAACATCCATCAACCTAGAACACTCAGCACCCAACACACCCAAACGACACTTTAGTACCTTATCAGAATCACTTGGATCATCGACGTTTGACTTCATGAAATCACTCTTGGGATTCTTCGTCCAACGCTTGCACACTAAGCATTCTGGAATAACTTCAACGTGTTGGTGTTTTAGGCATGCGAATATGTGCATGCAAGGAATCCCTCTATTTTCAAACCACAGACACTCGCAACGAAGCCTCCCCCCAACTCTGTCAAACTCAACCACATGATCAATCTCTGGTACTCCAAAACTGTTACACTTGAAGTATAGTTTTCCACCATCCTGAATTTCCAACTCTGTATTCATAGCACAAGCACCCTCAGTTTCCTTCTTGACCTACCGAAACATGTTACGAGTGAAAGTCTTTGCAGCAAAATCTTCAAGTGTCGACAAAAAAGTCACAAGTACTGGATCGATATATTTACTATTGAACTCTGTAACTCTTTCATTGTTCTTGTAATGGCTAACAATAGTCTCCATGTTATTGATGAATTCAAGATGGGTATCTTTCTTTCTCACATATGCTTTTATTAGAGAGTTAATCCCTTCACACTGGGATGTTGTCCTAATTCGCCCAAAAAAATTGGTCCCTCAAATATCCATAAATTCCTCAACTCATAGCTTTGGACGACTCAACAGTTGCTTGATAAGTCCTGGCCACCATGTCTCCCCACATGACCTGAAACTCTTCAACACTTGCATTAGCATAAATCAATTTCTTGAAGTCATTTAGAAATCCACTGTTCTTAACCTTCTCGTATGCATTCCTATGTAAGTGCCATGCACATAGTTGATGTGTTGAATAAGGAAAGACCTGTTTAATGGCTTCTCTCATTGAAAGATCTCTGTCGGTGACAACTGCTATAGGTCCCATTGCTTCCAAAAAAAGTTTCCAAGAGCCACTTGTATGAACCAATATCCTCATTAACAAGAAGACCACATCCAAATATGACGGTCTGCCCATGATGATTGCTACCAGAAAATATCACAAGTGGTTTATTGTAGACATTCCTATTGTAAGTCGAATCAAATGTCAAGATATCCCCAAAGCACTCATAATCAATACGGCTAGTCCCACCAACCCAGAACAAATTTTCCAATCGATTTTCATTACTTAATGTGTACTTGCCAAAGAAATAAGAATCATTCCCAGCTTTACCTCTCAGGTAGCTTATTGCAGCATTTGCATAACCACCCTTCACATTTTCCTTCTTATGTTGAGTAATGAGGTTGTACATATCTTTTTGGTTAAAAGACAAGTTTGCATATCCACCTTTTCGAGCAGCCAAGTATCCCAAGATGTGACAGGTCCTGATACATATGTCGTGCAAATTCTTTGCCTGAGCTTTATCCGAGACACTGAATGTGCGATACTCAGGCATCATGTTAACGTTGAGTGGATCAACTAATCCATGAGAGTGCTCTTCGTAGAATGAAACAACCGTCCATTTATGAATTTTTTTATCTAGTCTTGCACGAATTCTCGTCCGGCAACAACTTCGAGTTAGGGGTCGGTGGTCTCTGATTCTTTCGTCCTTTTCAACCTCTTCCTTTCTTGAGCCCGCCGATTGCAAACAATTTGGCGCATAATTACGTAACCATCGCTATCATGTCTGACTTCATCCAACCTCATAGCAAAACCGTGCATCATTGCATAAGTCTTGTAGAATCGATAAACAGCTTCCTCATATGTAAACTGAAGTTGCATGATATCTTCTCGTGACAGCTCTACTATTCTCTTATCTTGAGGTCTATCTTCATCAGCCTCCAAATCGTCGTCTAAAAAATTTAGATCGTCTCCTCTTGGAAACTCCTCATCGGAGTCTGTTCCAAAAAGATCATTATCCGATGGCTCCATCTCCTAAAAATCAACATACACCTACAATTTATAAAAAAACAAACACATCACCACACAATTAACATTTCACAAATATGTAGACTAGAAAAATTACCACCAATTCACATAAAATACAGTAACACCTTTAAAGAACTAAAATATTTTAATACAATCCATCCAGTTGTATTTACTTTTATGTCCCCCATTTGGTTGACTAGCTTCTTTGTATCTTAAAGACCTAAGCAGAAAAACATATATTTAGATTAATTTTTTTTAAAATGAGCATCAAGGATTTCATCACTTTAGAATTTCATTTGTCTGGTCTGTACAAAGTATAAATGACATTCTCACCAAAGATAAAATGAAGGAAATGTATGTAACAATGAAAACATGTGATAGTAATACTTGCACCTGACCTGAACTATGTCACAAACGTTATGTTTATAGAAACAATATAGATAATAAATATTAAAAAATGATTCAAATGAGGCGTATAAAGAAAGACAACACTGATTTGGATGCATTTTAATCTAATGTTCAAGAATCATGAGGGCATGAACAAGGAATAGCATTCAGCTTCTTTTTATTTCTGGCTGGCTACTACCGATTTTTATTTGCTTCATAATCATTCAATAGATATACATAATTAATATCATATAATTTGTTTAGGCCTTCTCTACTTCATGACTTCTATTTCACTTCTTTCGAAGGAAACGAGCAAAGTGAAAATTAGTTTAGAAAGTCAGCATCACAATTAAATAAAATATAAATAATTCAGATTAAGTAAATACTTTTTTGATATTATACACCAAAACTAAAGCAGTAAGCATTCTCTTCCATATGAAAGTGAAGGTGAAAGGGTTATTGTTTGTAACAGAAGAACGGCAGCAAACAAGGACATTGCAAGAAGATAAATTAAAAAAACAAAACACAACACCAACAATACAACATCAGCAACTATAACAAGATGAAAGGTTTAGAAAAATTAAAGCTACTCTTGTTCTAATTACCTATTTCAATTCTAATTAACTCAATTCAGAACAAAATTAAAAAGCATAAAGCAAAGAAAAAGATATAACAAAATTAGTGGCTTATTTTAGTATATGCCTAGCATGGTTAAATTGAGATATAGTGATAAATTACCACATAAGAAGAAAAATATATAAATGTAAATAACCAATGAGGATAAAATAAAAATAAATGGGCGGTATGATTTCTTCAATCTGGTAGAAACCACTTTCTCATTTACCAAACTAACTTATATTCAATAAGGACAAAATGCCACCATTACATTTGTTTTTCAAAAGTTTTGTTTGGGTGTATAAAGATGGCAAGACCCAAATTTGATAAAACTTTTGAACGGAGGAAAGGATCTAGACATCCACCCTAATTCTCTACTGTTCCATATTAAAATTGAATTTAGATTGACATTAGACAATTCACCATTCTACCCACACAATTATATATCTTTAATTGATAACTGAATGCACCCTCCACTTTGTTAAGATTCAAATCCATCCTAAAGTAAAAAATTCTAATAGCTTTCTTCTATCAATTCAAGTCTTGTATTTGTTGAGATCCTCGCTCTAAATAGATAAGCAAATTTTCATAACTAATGAGCCTAATCATTAATGTTATAAAGCAAAGTTTTCTAGAGGTATCAATTTTGAAGGACAAACTATATATTTTTCCATACAAGAGACATAATATCATCTGATATAAATAATATATGAATTGACAAAATAGAGAAAAATCCTTGTGGAAAAAAATACTCGTTATTTTAGTAACCAAATTTAATCAAGTTGGTCTAGTAGCTTATTAATACAATAGAAACCATTAAAAAAAAGGAAAGAATAAATTGTAAATCTGATATAAAGAGAAAAGCAAATCCACTTTGACTACTCAAGTTATCAATGATAAAAAACTAAATGAACAGAGACAGGGACCAAAAACTACTAATAGTTATAAACAAATTAAACATAAACTGATCTAGCATGACAAATAAAAAAATACCATCTTGAATATTACCTATTTTGTGAAAAAGTCACACTAATTTTTTTTAAATAAAAAGTTAAATTTTCATTCAAAAAGAAAAAGGGCCACCTTTGGGGTGGAGTCTCTATGCCTCTAACTAACATACATAACACATTTTTATAATCTCATATTTCCAATCAGGCTCGTCCATATCTAGATCCAAATCATTTATACATATATACAAAATGGAGTTTTATTAAACAAAATCATTACATATTTATACTTTTAGTATACATAGCCATATGCAAATAAACTGCATAATCCACATCCATGCAAGTTTTTTTTTTCAATTTTACCTATCTTTCACTACAAAAAAAGGTCTATGGTCACGGTAAAAAACCGTGACCATAGCTAGTAAAAAGGGTGACCATAGATCTATGGTCACGGTTTTGGACCTATGGTCACGATTTTTTACCGTGGCCTATTCTCTCGTGGCCATAGGTCTATGGTCACGGTTTTTTTATCTATAGTCACGGTTTTTATGGTCACGGTTTCAATTTTCAAAATCTGACACTTTAGGCCACGTTTTTTTACCATGACCATAGGTTAATCTATGGTCACGGTAAACCGTGACTATAGCCTTATCTATGGTCACCCCTCCTTAAAACCGTGACCATAGCCCTATCTATGGTCACGGTTTTCACCGTGGCCATAGCCTCTATGGTCACCTCCACCTAAAATCGTGACCATAGCCCTATCTATGGTCACGGTTTTTCATCGTGGCTATAGACTCTATGGTCACCCTCATTAAAACCGTGACCATAGCCTATCTATAGTCACAGTTTTTCACCGTGGCCATAGTCTCTATGGTCACCCCTCCTTAAAACCGTGATCATAGCCTTATCTATGGTCACGGTTTTTCACCGTGACTATAGCCTTATCTATGGTCACGGTTTTTACCGTGACCATAACTTATCTATGGTAACCTATTTTATTTTATGAAATTTTTTTTAAAGCATAATCACATCCCAAAATGATGATAATCACAAAATAAATCTAAGAATGAGAAATTCAATAAATGTAAATCATAAAAGTTTCATTAAAAACTAGATATCCATTACAATACTAATCAAAATAGGGTGTAATTTATCCATTACATGTAATATCGGATAAAGTCTCTTATCAAAATGTAAAGAACACATCAAAATAATACAGTTGGATAACCAAAATCATTATAAGACCCATAAATCATTATAAGACCCATCCCATCTTATATTTGTATAGAACATATTTTCTTCACATCATGTCCTCCTGCTAGCAAAAGAAATAAAGAAGTTAGAATAAAACAAAAATGTTTTTGATGATGCATGCAGTACAGTTGAGTAATGAATATGGAGCACAAGTTAAATAAGTCAATCAACATGAAAATTTCAACCACTAAATAACAAGGAGCATTTGCTAAGGTTTTGAGCCATTTGGTAATGTTTATATATTTTTAATCTATCTTTGAGTGGAACTTCAACTCCCCTGTTGAAGTAACTTAAAACTCAAAAAAATTCCAGCACAAAAAAACAACCACAACCAAAATAGAAGCTTAAAAAACAAGGTAATACCGAAATACTATTATTAGCTTCCAACCCATCAAACAAATCAAGTAATCAACACCAGCGAACAAGAATTAATCACCCCTAAATTAATTCAAACCAGCAGCATAACAAGAATTTTCTATACATGATTTAAAAAATTTTCTATACAGCAGCATAACAAATAATCACCCCTAAATTAATTCAAACCAGCAGCATAACAAAATCACTAATCACAAATCACTTATCACAAATTCAAAATTCAAATCACTATCCATTAGAGTGAAAATGACTGAAAATATATTTTCAAGCTTACAAATAAAAATAAATCGGAGTCAAAATTATGCCAACAAAATTCAACTAGACACAAATTATTGAAGTTCTTTCATCTCCTTCTATAGTGAGCTATTTTTCAAGCAACTTTGAAGGCAGTTAATTATTAACAGCATCGATAAAGTGTCAAAGGAAGCTAATAAGGAAATGCATTATTCATGCACCACTAATAGAGTATAAAATCTTATGCACATGGAGTTTGTTCTCCTCACATATAGATAAAGATCATTATCACATTCACAGAGGCATATGATTTCAGCAAAAGTCAAGCAGGACCATAATTAATTAATTAAAATAAAATAAAATAAAATAAAATGAAACTATTAATTTAACAAGGTATGTACCTTAATAGGGTAATGGCAAAGAAGTGGTGTAACAACAAAAAATCAATCATGATTCATGCAGTTATACATCAGCAAAGTAAAAATGTCCCTGGCAATTTGATGTAACAACAAAGATATTATTCAGAACATACCTTTCGCCCTGTATAAAACTGCATTGTTAGGACTTGCCTGTTAGTCAAATCCTGCATGCATTAATATCATACTATGTTGGTAAAAGTATTATAGTAAACACTAAGTATTCCATTGAAAGGAAAATAATGAAGACTATCATACCCAGAATACATGAGGAACCCTGATCAATTTGTTGTTTCTCAAGTTTTTGGCTGCTCTCTCAGAATTCCTTGCCTCATGAATAAAATCTGTGTGAAATTAATCCAACCTTGTATTGTTCATTCAGTAACTAAGAAGGATAACTTACCAGCTGCTAGAAGTAAATGTAAAACATACAAACAAGCCTAAGGCAAGAAGATTAATTTTCTTATCATAAGTGTTTGTATATATACAACACTTTACTCTTTAAACTATTTGTATTTTAGAAGAGCCTCATCTAACACTTTATTGGCATTCATGATTTAAAATGTTTAGTTTGGAAACGAATCCCCTACCTCAATGTGTCGAAATCCACAGAAATTAAGCCTGACCCCTTCGTCCTAACTCGCAGCAGCAGCAACAGTCTTGAGCCGAACAAATAGCAGCGGCATTAGCCACACTGACAACTTCCTCAGCAACAACACCATCAAACACAGCTTCATAGTTACAGTGGTTCAACGCTGAAACGTTAGCACCCAAAATTTGTTTGTGTCACATGAGAATTCTTTTAGAAACTGCCAGGTACTTGAGGTTTTTGGTAACTAGAAATCTAGAAGTCAGTCACAAATTTGTGTCTTATATATCAACCCTTCCCCAATAGTTACACCACTTGTTAAGGATAAAACGAGAAATAATACTTCAGAGGTAATGACTACGACTGGGGCAACATCACCTTCCTTCAACTTTTCAAACTAGAGAAAAGAAAATAATGGAAGCTTCTTTCATTAGATAAAATAGCATTAGAGAGAGACACAAACCTCGTGGAACACGACAAAAATCAGGAAAGCAATTAATACAGCAACATCCTGTATGAAATTGTGAAGATCAAACACAGAATAATAACTGAATGCAAGGGCATAACCAGTCTACAAGCTACACATAACACAATTTGAAAAAAAGGATTCACAACGAAAAATTGACTTGCCTGAGCTATAGGATTGTTACAGAGCAATAAGAGTTCAGAAATGGTGGTTCTGGTAGCTAGGGCACAACCAACTCACCGTGAACGACGACGGCGACCAGGAATTCCGGCGGCAGAGGAACGGTTCCTCCTCTGTTGCGTCACTTTCTCACACGCGTCCCTTCCTTCCTCTCTGCGGTAGCATCAACAGCGACCTCTTATCCTTATTTGGTTCCTTCCAGCGATAGCGGCGGCTTCCAACAACGGCAGCGGCGGCAAAGCGCGGCGACGGCGGCAACGAAGACGAGCTCCTTCTCTTCCTCGCGTCGCGCGTTCTGTGCGTCTCTCTCTCTCACTCTCATTTTCCCCTGAAGGTCAGCGGTGACAGTGGCTGTGGTCACCACCAGCAGCGCCTCTCTCACTTCCCCTCTCCTCTCCTTCCCGTTCTCTGATCCTCCCCCCTCCTCCCTCTTCGAGCTCCCCCTCTTCTCTCGTTGCCCCCGCCCCTCTTCCCTTCTGTTTCCCCTTCTTTATGTGATTGTGTGTATGTTTACGTTATGTTAGGGTTAGGGATTGTTAAATTAGAGTTTTATTTGGAAATTTAGTGTTAGATAAAATATATATTTAGAATTACTGTAAAAATTATTATTAGAATATAAAATTTTATTCATTAATATATTAATGAGCTCAAATAATTATTTTTAATTTTAAATTATAAAATAAATATATTAATTACATTTTGTGAAAGACAATTTAAACTCAAAAATATCAATTATTTAAATTAAATGATATAATTTTTTATTATTTTTTTATTATCAAATCTTTAATTTTAATTTATATAAAATAACTAATTATAATAAAAATTGTATATAAATATTAATTAACTTAAATTTAAAATATTTATAAAAATTAATTTAATTATTTTTAATAAATTAATTTTTAAAAACTCAAATTAATAAAATAAATCATAATTTATTCATAATAAAAATTAATTAAATTAAATTATATATAGTTCTTTCATTACTGAATTTTTAATTTCAAATTATATGAAAAACTCAATTATAAAAATTACACAAAAATATTAGTTAACTCTAAATATTAATATAACTAATTTAATTACACTTAATTGGTTCTCATGTATTTCATTTTTTTTAAATAAATAGGAGATGGCGTCGTTTTTGGTTTTTTCCTAATTATTAAACCACAAAAAACTTAATAATTTATTATTTAATGGTTAAATTTTTAGTGTAAAAAATTAATTTTTTTATTATTAAGTTTTAAATTATTTTTAATTTAAAATTATTTATAGTATTCAACTTAATTTTTTATTTATAAAATTCGATTTCAAATTTTAATATTTAAAGTAAATCATATAAAATTATTATTAGTTTTAATTATTAAAATTTTTAAAAAGAAAATATATTTAAAATAATAAAAAATACATAAAAATCTTAATTAATTAAAACTCAAATGATTAAAACTGTAACCATAGACCCCTTTAGGTCACCCTCAAAACTGTGACCATAGACCCTTTTAGGTCACTCTCAAAACCGTGACCATAGACCCTTTTAGGTCACCCTTTCGAAAAATCGTGACCATAGACCCTTTTTGGTCACTGTAAGAAACCGTGACCATAGACCCCTTTAGGCTACCCCCAAAAACCGTGATCATAGACCCCTTTAGGCCACTCCCAAAACCGTGACCATAGATCCCTTTAGGTCACCCCCAAAACCGTGACCATAGACCCTTTTAGGTCACCTTTTTTTGAAAAATCGTGACCATAGCCCCTTTTTGGTCACTGTAAAAAACTGTGACCATAGATCCCTTTAGGTCACCCCTAAAACCGTGACCATAGACCCTTTTAGGCCACCCCCCAAAACTGTGACCATAGACCCCTTTAGACCACCCCCAAAACCGTGACCATAGACCCTTTTAGGCCACCCCCCAAAACCGTGACCATAGACCCTTTTGGGTCACTCTTTTTTGAAAAACCGTGACCATAGCCTCTTTTTGGTCATTGTAAAAAACCGTGACCATAGACCCTTTTAGGTCACCCCCAAAACCGTGACCATAGACCCTTTTATGCCACCTCCCAAAACCATGACCATAGACCCCTTTAGGCCACCCCCCAAAACCATGACCATAAACCTTTTTAGGTCACCCTTTTTTGAAAAACCGTGACCATAGACCCTTTTTGGTCACTGTAAAAAACTGTGACCATAGACCGCTTTAGGTCACCCTTCAAAACCGTGACCATAGACCCTTTTAAGCCACCTTTTTTTAAAAAATCGTGACCATAGGTACTTTATGGTCACCCTTTCCAAAAAAATTGTGACCATAGCTTTTTTTTTTTTGGTCACCCTAAAAAACCGTGACCATAGAGGGTCTATGGTCACGGTTTTTTACCGTGACTAAAAAAACTGTGACCATAGACCCAAAATGTTGTAGTGTTTGCATCATATTAGAGTAATAATTTGAGTAAACAAGTGACACTTTTACTTATCTACATGATTATATCCTTTCCTTTGAATTTAAACTACTACTAAAAATATATAATGATTCCCATAAGTGTAGAGAAATTAATCCATCAATTTATATAATATTTTAAAGGTGTCTATACTTGTATAAGAGAAAATGAAGACACAAAGCAAGTATCTAATTGGTAAGATAAATAAAGTCCTGGTTTGTTTTGAAATTTTTATATTTTTAATTTATGTTTTGGTTGTTTTTTTTCTCGTCTTTCCTTTTTTTTTTAAGATTTAATGATTAAAAAAAACTGGTGTTCATTGTTTTATTCACAAAAATATAAAATCAGGAAACAAAATACAAACAGTGTAGGCAGGAATTTAACCCCAAAAGATCTAAATCATGCCAAATATATTGAAGGCAGAAATAAAAGATTATTATTAAAGAACTAAAAGATTTTAATACAATCCATCAAATTGTATTTACTTTTATGTTTTCTATTTGGTTGACTAGCTTCTTTGTATCTTAAAGACCTAAACAGACATTCTTATTCTTACTTGAAATATGCTTCTGCTTGCAACATATTTTTATATTGTTGTTTTTCTCCAATTACTAAGTAGTATCCATCAAGTTTGTTAAAATAGATTATGCAAATACATAGACATGAACAATAAAGTAATCAATTTAATTCTAAGAATCTTAGTTGTAAAAGAGCCATCAATAATCAGTACCAGAATAAAAAAGAATTAACTTCAGGTTATGCACGCATATGTTAAAAGAACTTACTCTTGGTGTATATTATTTCTATTTTTCAAACCAAATATACTAATAAGTTGTAGAATGCACAATTGCACTTGGTGCGTGCTAATAAACTAAATACAAATCAAACAATGATATAACTATAAATATAATAAAAGGTAATATATGATAAGACTTTGACTAATTAGCTTATTGATCTTGACATAGAATAAGTGCTTATAATTCTATTCCTTCTCCAACTATACAAAAAAGCATGAGGGTCTAACTAGTAGAAGATATAACTCTAAAAAAGATATAAAATAGTTGGCATGTTCTTTCCGAAATTGATCCTATTAAAAGGTTAATTTGCATTGCATAGGTTGTGAAGTAATGCAATAAATTGTCTTCCTTTTTGTGCCGTACTACATAAAAGAAAAAAGGGTATATCACCGTATATTTAAAACTATTCACACATCAATATCCAAAATAATTAATAGAAAAACATATCTCTTGCCAATATTATTTAAATATTGCTCTTGAATCTAAAAGCTGAAATGGAAGCAAGAAAAAGAAGTAGCACATTTTACAATATAGTTAAAAAATAACCGAACAAATAGCACCAGACAACCTAGACCACATTTTTAACTACCACCCAATAAGAGAAGAATGCATTATTATTCACAAACAAGATAACTGCCTTTCTCTTACTTATATAAACTCTGTAGAATAATTACTTAGTGTTGCACAAATATCAACTATTTTTTTAACACAAAAAGAAAAAAATAGTACTTCTAAATACTGTTGAAACATGTATAAAATTATGTTCACTGAATTTTTTAAGAGATATCTTGTCTATTTTATATCTAATTTTATCTCCAAATAACTTTATATATATCTTGTAGTCTTTGAATTTCTGTCTTAAGATAATTATCAAAAAGGACATAAATACGCTCAACATGTGAGAATTTCTCACCTCTCCTTAGTCCCTAACCATATAAAAAAAAGTGATCACTATTTACTTGACCCTTCAGAACACACTAACACAAGAAGATTATTAGTTCACATTAAATACTATATGGACCCATGAACGTACTCTAGTGACCATTTTTCCTTACACGTCTACTTGATAGATACAGTACTTCATTAATATAATTTATTTAATATAAGAAGTTATAAAATAACTCAGTAAATGCATTCACTTCATATATAAGATAACTCAGTAAGTGTAAAGTAGTGAGCTTTTTTAAAAACTGTAGAACTAATAAGTTCCAGCAATCCTTACTTTATAAAAGAAGCTAAAAAGAAAATAATTTAAAACGTAGCATATTTAATACCAACTACTTCAAAAATATTTTTTTAAATGAAAAAGAAAAAAATAAGAAGGAATATTCAATTCTAGTCTAAACAACCTCTCATCTCCTCTCCTCTCTCTCCTCTCCCCAAAGAAAAAAAGCCTGAAACTTGAAATTAAAGTTTGTGAGACTTCCAAAAATACATACATTAGAGAAAAAGAAAGCAAAAAGATAGGTTAAAAAATAAAAAAAAGCAGAGGCAGCAGCTGAAAAATCAAAGAATTTTTCCATTTCAGATACAAAAACATGATCCCAAAACCTGTTATAGTTGTGAACTTATGTAAAAGATAACTATAACAACAAGAAAATATCAAAGCAATTAAAAATTTCAGGAATGAAAAGGGAAGTTTTTTTGGTGACTAATGAAAAAGGGAGATTGTAATAATAAACTTAACATTTAAAAACATATTTTTTTCTAACTCACAATATTAGGCAATAAAATTGGATTCAATATACTAATGCTTGTGCATCTTAGTTCAAAGTAGAATCAGTAGAACCCAAGATTTTGACAATATAAATAAAAAAAGAATAATAAATAAATAATAGGAATTGACATTTGAGAAGCAGAGGCTACAATCAAAGATACAATGAATAAAAAATGAGAAAAAGACAGAAACCTATAATTGTTCAAGAAATTAAATATGAAGGTTATCTCTTTTAAGAAGGCCAAAATGCAACAGGACCGAATACAACATTAACTCCAATGATAATTTCTCTGAAAGGTTATGTTGGCTATTTTGAATTAATTAACCAAAAACATGCAAAAAAATGGCTATATCCTCAAGTAACAGAAGAACACAATCAAACAGAGGGGATCATCCCAAGTCCTTGGGATATAATTACTATAAGTAGATTATATTAATTTCACTGTTTTGAAGTCAAATTCTATCTACTTGGGCAGGGTCCCAATTCAACAAAGCAACCGTTGCTTACCTATTTTTCTTTTTTCTATTTAGCCACTCCCTGACAAATACTCTCCATAATCCCACATAATCATCTTTAAATATTTGGTACAACACGCTTACTCAATTACTCTTTCTATCACTAATTAATTGCAAGAAGATAAATTAAAAAAATAAAATAAAACACCAACAACAACACAACATGAGCAACTATAACAAGATGAAAGGTTCAGAAAAATAACACAACAACATCCAAGGTGTTTCTGATCAAACTTCAAGCTACTTTTATTTCAATTACCTACTTCAATTCCAATTAATTCAGTTTAGAACAAATTAAAGGACATTAAGCAAATAATGAACAGTATAAAATTCAGGCTAGAATACACAAGTAAATACTACAAAATAATTTCAAGTCACAGCAAACAAAATTCAAAATCCAACTAACAAAAATTATGAACAAAATTAAGTAATTAACTAAAATAAATTATTCCTATTTCCTAGTCACAGAAGATAAGATATTCAAAACCAAAAATCATGAACAACTTAAAATTTCAAAATCAGTAATCACAAGAATCAACAGTGTAAAACTCTGGTCAGAATACACAAATAAATGAATACTCCACAATGGAGAAAAAGAGAAGACCTACCTGAATCGCGAACAGAATAAACGGAGATGTCAGCGGTGAGGGAAGGTTCTAGCTAATGGATGAAGACAGAACGAACAGAGATGTCAGGCGGCGAGGGAAGCACGAAGAAGTTCTTGACAGTGACGGTTACGGTGACGGTAACGGAGGCACGGTGAACATAGAGAGAGCGCTCTCGAACAGAGGAGCCGACTTCAAGCTCCTGCGACGGCGCCAAACTATCACACGCGATGCCTGTACATACGACGGGACTACGAGGTTGAGGTGGCTGCATTGGTTGGCGTGGCTGCTGGCTGCGGGCTGCGGGCGGTGGGACTGGGCCAATGGGTGGGTACAGGTTGAGTTATTTTTTCTTTCAATTTTAGAGAGAAATGGGGGTAAAGGTGCATTGAGTTTCTGAACAATGATAAGAAATATAACTTTACTTTTTAATGTTTATAAAAATTATATATTCATCTTTCTTATAAAAATATTTAATTACAAAATTTTCCTATTTTAGTTAAGATATTAACTTTTATTGAGTTAAATTAACTCAAATTAAAATTAAACATCTAATTAAAACGTACCACATTACAAAGGATAATTTAGATATTGATTTAGAAAAGGTTGGTAGAACTCACTTTATTATAATATTATATTATTACTTATTCATAACAAGACACATGCTCCCTTTATATATATAACCAAATGAAAGAATTAAAAATGTGGCTTAGGTGCTGATGTGCATAATTAATATATATATATATATATATATATATATATATATAATTGTTACACTTGCCACTTTTATTTATTAATCAATGACGCCTAATGAAATATTAGCCACCACAAATTATCAATTCATTTCTATCAGTCTTATCACTTTCATTTTTTGCTTTTACCATCGACTTGGAAAAAGAAGAAAGAAAGACCGAGAGAGAATGTGAGCTTTCATGAAAACTGAGTTTTCGATTCTAAATTTTTGAAATCCGTAATTCCAATAAAAAATTTAATCTAACAAAAGTGTTTGTATTCTT
Source organism: Arachis stenosperma (assembly GCF_014773155.1). NCBI lineage: Eukaryota > Viridiplantae > Streptophyta > Magnoliopsida > Fabales > Fabaceae > Arachis > Arachis stenosperma. Next base: position 51,737,229 of record NC_080378.1, on the reverse strand, counting down.
TTTTTTTTACATGATGACATTCTTTTTGTTCAGGAGAAGTTGATGGAAACGTAATTCCTCTTTTCCTTGAGATCATCAGCCAATTGAAATTCTAGAAGGTACAGGCGATTTCTGACGTTTTCATTTTCAGCAGCTTAGTCAAAAAATTTCTTCGAAATTCTCATTGTTTTGATTTCAAGTAGAGATAGGGGGTTTTGTTTTTAAATTAAAAGTTTTTAATTCAAGAATGTCAAAAATCTTATTGAGTAATTGCAAATAATTTATATGTGTTTTGTATGTCTAATTAATGAGAATTGATTGAATTGTGAATGGGAATGTTGATAAATTTAGTGTTGCTTATTAAATTGAAATATGAATTGAGTTTGAATTGAGATTGTGATTGATGCTGAAATTTATGGTTGTGGAAGTGAATGATAATTGATTTTGGTGTTAGTATGATGGTGAGTAAGTGCTGATAAAAGGCTGGTAAAAATATGCAAAAAGATAATTTTGGTTAGTATTAAATGCTAAACGAATATGGTCGGAGGATTTTGTAGAGTTTGAATGAAGAAATGAATTTCCTTTAATTTCAAAAGCAAAAGGTTTGAAATGGGGTTAATTTTATTGGAATAGAAAGTGGCTTACCTTTAAAGGAAAAAGGGTTTGACTAATGAAAAGGATTTGATATTCGGAATATTTGAGAAATAATCTGAGGGTGGCAAAGCCGAAATTTTAGAAGAAATACTACAAAAACTTTTATAAAACACCGATGCTTTGTTTAAAGCATTATTAAAAAAAATTGATTTAAGAATCGTATTAATTGATTTCGATGTATTAAGAAAAGATTCTTGTTTTCAGTTTGATTTATTAAGAAAAGTATAATTTTAATTTTAGTGTATTGAGAAAAGATTTTGTTTTAAGTTATAAATTGGGTTCGTTTTATTAAGAAAATGACCTTTATCTTGATTAAATGTAAAAGAAGTTTGGATACTTAGGAATTAAGTATTTTGACGTTATGAGGGATGAGCGACTAAACTTGTACCTTTTTAGAGATGCAGAGGTGTGAACAATAATATGTTGATGCGGAGGTGTGAATAAATATGTGGTGATGCGGAGGTGTGATTGATTATTTGGTGATACGGAGGCATGACAATAAGAAAAGGAATGAGAAACTAGGAATGAAAGGATAATTGAATATTGTATGTTTGAATGGGCCTTTGTGCCAAAGTGCTAACTCAGAAGTGTCCGCCTGACATATAGCCTAAGGTTGTTAATGTAGGAATGTCCGTCTAATTGATAGCATAATGTATGTTGAAGGGGCTTTGTGCCAAATTGTTAATGCGGAAGAGCCAGCCTAATTGATAGCCTAAAGTTGCTAATGCGAGAATGTTCGCCTAATTGATAGCCTATTTCTTACCGTGATGTCAAGATATCCTAATTGACATGGGTTCGCCAATGATGATAATTGTACCTGACTGACATAGTAAAGAAACCATATGGGGTTCGCTTCGAGTAACGTTATGTTGCGCATGAGCTCATGGTCTGCATAGGAAAGGCATTCATCATATGCATTGTGTGAATTACTTAAGTGTTCATGTATGATGTGCTATGTTATGTGTGAATTTCTTGTATTTTATTTATGTGGGAACCATTTGTGTGTTTGTGTTGTATGTGTGCTTGTGCTTATTGGTTCCTGTATGTGTTAAAGATTAAGATAGCCGAGAACTAATTACTGTAACTCAAAAATTGAGTGATGTAACTGGGATTTGTTTAGGATAATAAAATTTGAAGGAAACTAACTAAAGTCTTTATAGTAAGTTTTGAGGAATTTTAATGATAATTATTTTAAAGTTATAAAGCAATTATTTGCAACTTATTTCCTTAATCTCACTGCATTAATTGTCCTTACTGAAACCTGCGAGGACGAAGTTCTCACCCCCTACAGATTTTCTTTTCAGCAACAGGTTCAGGAATCCTTGGTGCAAAGCCGTGACTAAACTACAGAGCTTTTACGCATATATGTATTCATAATTTTTTATATTTAGTTTAATCTTAGATTTTATTATCCCTCATCATTTACTGTTTGGCATTTTAGAGGGGTTGGACTTGTAGTTGATGATCTTTGAATAAGTCTATGTATATATTGCTATGTGAATATATATTTTTGTGATTAAGAGACCTTTCATTTTTTGAATTAAAGTTTCGGTTCGAATTAGCAAAGGCTCATATTAAATAAAGATAGTATAAAATAAAAAGGTTTAGAGGTAAGTACGCCTAAACATTTAGTACGATCATGAGGTGCTAAAAGTTAGGGTGTTATATTATGGTATCAGAGTAGTTCGTTGGAGCTGAATGAGTCTCCAAATACCGAGAAGTCATCCATGAAGACTTCCAGAAATTTCTCCACCATGTCAGAAAAGATGGAGAGCATGCACCTCTGAAAGGTTGTAGGTACATTGCACAGACCAAATGGCATCCTTCTGTAGGCAAATACCTTGGATAGACATGTGAATGCTGTTTTCTCTTGGTCCTGAGGGTCTACTGCAATTTGGTTGTAACCTGAATAGCCATCCAAAAAGAAGTAGTATGGATGACCTGCTAGTCTCTTTAGCATCTGGTCTATGAATGGTAAAGGAAAATGATCCTTTCTGGTGGCTGTATTGAGCCTTCTGTAGTCAATACACATACGCCACCCTGTAACTGTTCTTGTAGAAACCAATTCATTCTTTTCATTATGAATCACTGTCATGCCTCCCTTCTTTGGGACGACTTGGACAGGACTCACCCAGGGGCTATCAGAAATAGGATAAATAATCCCAGCCTCTAGTAATTTAGTGACCTCTTTCTGCACCACCTCCTTCATGGCTGGATTCAGCCGCCTCTGTGGTTGAACCACTGGCTTAGCATCATCCTCCAATAGGATCTTGTGCATGCATCTGGCTGGGCTAATGCCCTTAAGATCCCTTATGGACCACCCAAGAGCTGTCTTGCGCGTCCTTAGCACTTGAATTAGTACTTTCTCTTCCTGTGGCTCTAAAGCAGAGCTTATGATTACTGGAAAAGTATTATTCTCTCCCAGAAATGCGTATTTTAGAGATAGTGGTAGTGGTTTGAGCTCGGGTTTAGGAGGCTTCTCCTCTTCCTGAGGAGTTTTCAGAGGTTCTTCTGTTTTCTCTGGTTCCTCCAGATCAGGATGAACATCTTTAAAGATGTCTTCTAGCTCTGATTCGAGACTCTCAGTCATATTGATCTCTTCCACCAAGGAGTCAATAATATCAACGCTCATGTAATAACTTGATGTGTCTGGATGCTGCATAGCTTTGACAGCATTCAACTTGAACTCATCCTCATTGACTCTAAGGGTCACCTCCCCTTTTTGGACGTCAATGAGAGTTCGTCCAGCTGCTAGGAAAGGTCTTCCTAGAATGAGAGTTGCACTCTTGTGCTCCTCCATTTCCAGCACTACAAAGTCAGTGGAAAAGGTAAATGGCCCAACCTTGACAATCATGTCCTCAATTACGCCTGATGGAAATTCAATGGAGCCATCAGCAAGTTGGAAACATATTCTAGTTGGTTTGACTTCTTCAATCAAGCCAAAGTTTCTGATAGTGGATGCAGGGATTATGTTGATACTTGTCCCAATATCACATAGAGTTGTCTTGGTACAAGCACCCTCTAATGTGCATGGTATCATAAAGCTTCCAGGATTTTTAAGCTTTTCTGGTAAGCTTTTCAGAATGACTGCACTGCATTCTTCAGTGAGAAAAACTTTTTCAGTTTCTCTCCAATCCTTCTTATGACTTAAGATCTCTTTCATAAACTTAGCATAAGAGGGTATTTGCTCAAGTGCCTCTGCAAACGGAATCTTTATTTCAAGAGTCCTGAGATAGTATGCAAAGCGGGCAAATTGTTTATCCTGTTCCGCTTGATGGAGTTTCTAAGGATAAGGCATCTTGGTTTTGTAGTCTTCAACCTTAGTTGCTGCAGGTTTATGTCCTACAGAAGTGGTTGGAGAAGCCTGCTTAAGGGGGTTGTTATCAGCACTTGTAGGTGTCTGACCCCTTGCTGGCGTTTGAACGCCAGAACTAGCAGCTGAATGCACGTTTAACGCCAGGTTACTGCCCTTTTCTGGCATTTGAACGCCAGAACTGGCAGCTGAATGGGCGTTTAACGCCATGTTACTGCCCTTTTCTGGCATTTGAATGCCAGAACTGGCAGCAGAATGGGCGTTTAACGCCAGGTTACTGCCATTTTCTGGCGTTTGAACGCCAGAATCATTCCTCTCTGGGCTCTTACAATCCTCAGAGGAATTTTGGGCAATGAATTGGTAATCCTTTGTTAGCTGTTCCTTTCTTAGCTTTTTGCTGCCTTGAGTTGAGATATTCAATGTCTTTCCACTTCTTAATTGAATGGCTTGGTATTCTTCTATTATCTGTTCAGATAACCACTGTCTTGTCTGATCCAATTGTGCTTCCATATTTTTGTTAGCATTTTTAGTATCTTGTAACATTTCTTTGAACTCTGCTAACTATTTTGTTAGAAGAAGTATTTGTTGGTTAAGTTCAGCAACTTGTTCTGGAGGACTAATTTCAGTGGATACTGCTTTAGCCTCTTCTTTCATGGAAGATTCACTATTTAAATACAGATGCTGATTTCTTGCAACTGTATCAATGAGCTCTTGAGCCTCTTTAATTGTCTTTCTCATGTGTATAGTTCCACCAACTGAGTGGTCTAAAGATATCTGGACTTTTTCTGTAAGCTCATAGTAGAAGATGTCTAACTGCACCCATTATGAAAACATTTCAAAGGGGCATTTCCTTAGCATCTCTCTGTACCTCTCCCAGGCATCATAAAGGGATTGATTATCCCCTTGTTTAAAGCTTTGGATATCCAGCCTTAGCTGTGTCATCCCTTTTGGAGGGAAATATTGATTCAAAAAATTGTCTGATAATTGTTTCCATGTTCATATGCTTGCTTTGGGTTGGTTATTTAACCACCTCTTAGCTTGATTTTTTACAGCAAATGGAAACCGTAATAATCTGTAGACATCCTGATCTACTTCCTTATCACGTACTGTGTCAGCAATTTGTAAGAATTGTGCCAGAAACTCAGTAGGTTCTTCCTGTGGAAGACCGGAATACTGGCAATTTTGCTGCACCATGATAATGAGCTGAGGGTTTAGCTCAAAGTTGCTAGCTTTAATGGGGGGATATACAGATACTACCCCATATGAAGTAGTAGTGGGATTAGCATATGACCCCAGAGTCCTTCTGGACTGTTCATTTCCACTTAGGTCCATGATGGAGAAAGGGAGATGATTTGGATTGTAAATAATTATTCCTCTTCTTTTTTTTTGAAAACCAAAAATAAAAGAAAATTGGAAACTAAAATAATTAATTAATTAAAAGGATTTGAAAAATTTCGGGTGGTGATTTTCGAAAAATGAAGAAAGAGAAAGTGGTTAGGAAGTTTTGAAAAAGATATGATTTTAAGATTTTAAAGATTGAAACTTTCTTAATAAGAAAACACCAAACTTAAAAGTAGAGCTCCTCACCCCCAACCATGGGGTTTAGAGACTCATGCCGTCAAAGATACACTAAGGTTTGTCAAAAATGTCATGAGGTACAAAGTAAATCTCTAAAAGTAGTTTTTATACTAAACTAGTAATCTAGGTTTACAGAGAATGAGTAACTAGGCGCAGATAGTGCAGAAATCCACTTCTGGGGCCCACTTGGTATGTGTTTGGGCTGAGCTTCCTAGTTTTCACGTGCACAGAATGTTCTTGGAGTCTAGATGCCAGTTTTGGTGCCAGTTTGGGCGTTTAACTCCAGCTTTGATGCCAATTCTGGCGTTTTACGCCGGAAAAAGGGTCTTTGGTGGGCGTTTTGACGCTAGTTTGGGCCATCAAATATCGAGCAAAGTATGAACTATTATACATTGCTGGAAAGCCCAAGATGTCTACTTTCCAACGCAATTAAGAGCGAGCCAATTGGGCTTCTGTAGCTCTAAAAAATCGACTTCGAGTGCAGGGAGGTCAGAATCCAACAGCATCTTCAGTCCTTTCTCAGCCTCTGAAACTTTGTAACTTAAGCAAAAATCTTCTGCTGTCTGAAACTCTGAATTTGTGCAATTGTAGGAGTTTTATTTATTTATTTATTTGGGTAATTATGCCTTGTCTCAAGTCCTTATAATTCTTAAGAATTTCAGCTGGGGTTTTATCTCTTTATTTTTGAATTTTATTGTGTACAAATTTATTTAATAATTAAATGATTATACATGTCTCTTTTGTATTTTCAATACAAAAATAATCCTTATTTTTAGCAAAAAATATAACCTTTCAATGGTTGCATATTTTAGTTTAGAGGCAACACTTATATGGGTTGTATAATTAGAAGAATAGGCAATGCTTCCAAGGGTTGCATATCAACTTGACAAGTAACACTTTAGCAGGTTGTAAATTTAAATAAATAGGCAACATTTCAACATGTTATATATTCTAAACAATAGGCAACACTTCAACATGTTGCATACTCAAGAAAAAAAAGGGCAATGATTTTTGCTTGTAGCTGAAGTATGACAGCTAAAAGAATAGGTGTAAAGTGTTGCTTATAACAGTTTAGAAGAGTTGTCTGTTTTAAAGAATAATCAACATTTTTGAAGAGTTATCAACATTTTTGAAGAGTTGTCTATAGAAGCGTTGCTTTTGAAGCAAAAAAGCATTGCCTTGACCTAAGGTAACGATCGCATCTGCAAGGCCCCCAAAAACGTCTCAAGTCCCAAAACATTGTTATAGATAAAAGACAACCTTTTATTAACTTTTAGACAACACTTTTTAAATGTTGTCTCAGCTCTAAAATGTTGTAGTATGAAGATGAAAAAAGTGGTATAGTTGATCATATAACTGAAAAGAACTTTGTGGGAGGTCTAAAACTCTCCACAAAACACAAATAAAATCCCTACAAAAATAATTGTCGTTACTATTTAACGGATTTTTTTAATATAAAGATCATATTATTCCAAAATAAAAATATTGAAGGTCGAAGTATCTATTTTTTTTTACTGAAATCACCTTGTCCTTTGTAAAAATGGATAAAGTCCGAATTGAGTGTTTTTTTATTAGATTTTTTTTGCCATCCATATACTGGGTAGTTACCATTAATTAATATCCTAATTGATTAGTTAATAAAGTTAATCCCAGAAATATAGATGCAAAGCCATCATCTAACTAAAATTTTAATATTCAAACATGAAACTAAAATTTTAATATTCAATCAGCAACTTTTACTCGACAACTCTGTGAATAAAGAAGAGTTTTATAATGGTGAAAGAATATTAAAGTCTTTAAAGAATCAGGATCTTTATGCAATTTTTGATTTTGAGAATCTTTTGATATTAAATCAATCTAGAATTAGAGAGATTTTTTTACTCATTTGCACATGAGAAAAGCTCCGCATACAAGTCATTAGGGCTTGTATGCTTTACAAGTTAATTAACGAATAAACCTCAAAAACGCGATATAAGGTCTACGTTTCTTCTTCTTCTTCCTCTTCTTCTTCTTCTTTTCTTTCGTTTCTTGCCTTCTCTTTCTCCTTCTTCTTCTTCTTGCTGCACGTTCTTCTTCCTCTTCCTCTTCTTCTTCTTCTTTTCTTTCGTTTCTTGCTTTCTCTTTCTCGTTCTTCTTCTTCTTGCACATTCCTCTTCCTCTTCCTCTTCCTCTTCTTCTTCTTTTCTTTCGTTTCTTGCCTTCTCTTTCTCCTTCTTCTTCTTCTTGCTGCACGTTCTTCTTCCTCTTTCTGTTCTTCTTCTTCATTTATGTGCTTTTCTCTCTGTTTTCTTTCTTCGTTATTCTCGATTTCCATTTTTTTTACATCAAGCTCTGAAATCATTTTTTGAAGAAGAAGAAGCAGCAGAAGATGAGGAGGAGAAAGAGAAAGAGTTCTGAAATATGCATAAGGTGCACTTCAACAAATTTTGGGTGTATTTCTTAAATCCTTTGGGTGTATTTTTGTAATTCTTTGGGTGTATTTCTATAATCATTTGGGTGAATTCCTGTAATTGTTTAGGTGTATTTCTGTAATCCTTTGGGTGTCTTTCTGTAATCGTTGGGGTGTATTTCTGTAATCGTTTGGGTGTATTTCTGAAGTTCCATTATCTTCAAATTTGGCAAGAAAATTATTTTCATGGAGGAAGAAGAAGAAGAGTCGTTCATAATGCATAATGAGTAGCGCGCTTTGGAAACAGAAAGTTGTTGAATAACTGCGTTTTATTTACTCTTGAATGTGGAAGTGTGTAATGCGTTAATTAAGTGTAATGTGTGTGTTTTATTGAACTTATAAGACTTGTAAACCAAAAGACTTATATGTGTAGCAGGCCTCTTTGCACATATGGCTCCTTTGACCACTAAAATGATCATTCATCCTCTACACAAATAAATCTCTATTATATTTATATATCTAATTTATCCCCCAACTTTTTCAGTTTTTTTACTTTTTCAATATATATCCAATTGCAAATTAAAATTACATTGCATAAGTGAATTATAATTAAAATAGCTTCTTTCATGTATTAATGACACACAATTTTATAATTTAAATAGCACTTTTTTGTATAATAGTAATATATAATTTGTGTTTGAATACTACTTGTCACAAAAATCATATTGATATTTTATATATTGAATAATCTATTACACTAGTTTTTATTTTTATTTATCCTATTTATACTTAAAATTAATTTTATTCTTATAATTAGACCCAATTCAAATATACTCATTAGATAAACAAAAAAATAATATTATGTAATAGAATTATTTATTTCAAATTTTTAAATAATTAAACACATATAATTGATTATATATCTAATCTATAAATCATATAAATTTATACTAATTATAATAATTTGTTTAGAGCCTTACATTGATAATTCTATTTCAATCAAAGAGGATTCATGCAAGCCAAACATGTTACTAGGTTTAGAGTTATTCATTATTATTGAATTATTAATATTATTGTTATATTCATTATTATTTTATGTCAAAGTTTTTTCATATTATTGTCATCTGTATGTGATATACGACTCAATGTCTAATCTAAAAAGATTTAACATTGTTATGTCCATCAAATCTCAATCAAACAAAGTATTAATATTGGACTTTTCTTATCTCATAAAACCCACTATATTGGTCTTTTCCAATTATGTTATATCCAGTATCATAGTCTCATCTCAGTTTATTTTTAAATAAAAGTTTAAATAAGAGATCATTTATCTAATCCAACGTCATTTATAATTAACAAAGCTAACTCACTGATTTATTATCTAATCCATTTGGTATGAATTACAAATATAAAAAATATTGGAACAAAATTTTCTATAAAAAACTTCATCGTACGAATACAAAAAGGATCATTAATTTTAAATATTGACCAGAATTGAGTTTTCTCACCCTAGACAATTCATGAATATAATATTCCCCAATAATTCGTCAATAAACGAATGCATTCCACCTGTTAAGTAACACTAAAGACAGAACATATTTGGCCAAAGAAATATTTAGCCTTGCGTCGCTCGGGTGGTGTGTACAAGGGCGTCTATCCAAACGAAATAAAGATTCTGTTTTGCTTTCTGTTGTTCTTGTTCCACACTTCCACTCCGTGTCAACAAAGTAACTAAACCAGATAAAATGTTGACTAGTCTACGTCATGCCTTGCGCAAGAGACCAGCACCCCCACAATTTTATATTCCACACTCACAGTCACAGCTCCTCTTCCCTATTAATAACCACCGTACCACTATATCCTCATCGTGTTCCCATCACTCTTAGTAACACTTACCAACTCTCCAACTCTCACTCTAAATCAACGATGTCGCAACCATCCGGAACCATCGTTTTCAACACCGTTGGGAGACCCCAATACGGCTTCGACATTTTCTCAGTCGACCTCCACAACCACCACACTGCTGCCTTCGCTGACCGCCGACTCACGGACGGTGTCTCAATAAACTTCAACGCCCAGTTTATTGAGGAAAACGACAGTGTCGTCTTCGTCTCAGAACGAACAGGGTCGCCCCGGTTTTACCTAACCCGACCCGAAGATAAACCCCAACCTTTGCCCTTCGTCCCTAATAGCCTCTTCCACGATCGACCAACTATTAAGAACGGCAAACTCTACTTCGTTTCGACCCACGAGCCACCCGAACCTGAAACTGTTTTCAAGAGCTGGAATGCCGTTTATTCCACCGCCGTAGACAGCGTCGATGGAGTAGTGACTAGGATTACACCTAAAGGTGTGGTTGATTACAGCCCTGCCGTGTCACTCACCGGGAAATTCATGGCCGTCGCTTCCCACGGCTCCGGACTGTGGCGCGGCGATTTCCGAGAGCTTGAAACGGAAATCGTTGTTTTCTCTGAGTCCGAACCTGAGAATCGCGTCGTCGTGAGTGAGCGTGGCGGATGGCCGACTTGGTCACAAGACAACACGATATTCTTCCATAGAATTGCAGAGGATGGCTGGTGGAGCATTTTCCGGGTTGATTTATTCGATTCGGAGCTATGCCGATCGGACCCGCCGGTTCGGATCACGCCGGCAGGAGTACACTGCTTCACGCCGGCGGCAATGCACGATGGAAAGCGTATCGCCGTCGCAACTCGCCGGCCAGGGAGCAGTTTTCGCCACATTGAGATATTTGATCTTGAATTGCAATCGTTCCAACCAGTTACGGAAACAATAAATCCAAGTTTCCACCATTACAATCCTTTCGTATCTCGCAACTCACGGTACCTTGGGTACCACCGATTCAGAGGCGACCCAACTCAGGGCGAGTCCACGTACCCGCATCTTGATCCTGTTCAGTCTCCAATTCAGAACCTACAGTTACTGAGACTAAACGGTTCGTTCCCCATCTTTTCCCCATGCGGTGATTTCATTGCTTTCAATCACGATTTTGACGGTAACGGCGGCGTCAAGATAATCAGATCCAATGGTTCGAAGCGCTGGACATTGCTGAAGGGACGCACGTGCTTCTACAACTCTTGGAGCCCATCGGAGAAGCACGTTATATACACCTCCGTGGGTCCAATTTTCGAGTCGGTTTCGAAATCGGTTGAAATCGCACGGATAGAATTCGAGCTGGACCATCTAACCAATGACCGAAAAGAGATTCCATCTAAGATGAAGATTCTGACCAAATCCGGCACCGGAAACAACGCTTTCCCGTCGTGCTCTCCGGACGGGAAATCCATCGTGTTTCGTTCTGGTAGATCAGGGCACAAGAATTTATACATAGTTGACGCTGTTGACGGCGAGTTTAACGGCGGTTTACGGAGGCTGACGGAAGGAGCGTGGATCGATACGATGCCGTGTTGGTCACCGAAGGGTGATCTAATTGCGTTTTCTTCGAACATGCATAACCCAACGAATCCAGAGGTTTTTGGAATTTATGTGGTGCAGCCCGATGGTAGTGGTTTGCGGAGGGTTGAAGTGGCGAAGGGAGAATTGGCGGAGAGGGAGAGGTTAAATCACGTGTTCTTTAGCTCTAATGGAGAGTGGTTGCTGTTCACGGCTAACATAGGTGGCGTGACGGCGGAGGCGGTGTCGTTACCGAACCAGTTTCAGCCGTACGGGGACTTGTATGCGGTGAGGTTGGATGGGAGTGGGTTGAGGAGGCTGACGTGTAATGCGTATGAGAATGGGACGCCGACGTGGTACGATGGGGTTTTGGCGCTATGCTCTGAAGATGAGAAGGAAGATGATAGTGACGTGTTGATGGGTGCTTTTCAAGAACCACTTTGGATCAACTGAGGGGTGACCTGCTAGGGGTTCCCCCTGTCGTAAAGGATTTGAATCTGAAAGGTCGCATTCGGTTTAATAATATAATAGTATGTGATAATCATTCAATAATAATTTTACGAATTGCATTGAAATGATTAGTTTGTACTTTGTACAATATGGTCATGTGCATTATAAGTCCATCCAATAATTATTTTACGAATTGCATTATTGTATCCATTGAAATTTTTAGTTTGTATAATATGCTCGTGCATAAAATGTATGAATTTTGTTAAATAAACAGTGATGATTAAATCCCAAAAAAGAGTAAATTTTGTTTGATTATAAAAAATATTAAGTATATGTTAAAATTAAGAATTTTTTATTTAAATTAAATAAATTTAATATTTATTGAAATATGTAATTAATAGAGTATTTACTAATTTAAATATGTGTTATGCATTTTAATATTGAGGTACAAAAATTATAAAAAACACAATGCAGTGATTCGGTACTCGAAATAAGTATCGTTGCCTGAAATCAAAAATCGATTGTACGTGTTGTGATAAGAATGAGAGCTCAGTTGGATTTCCATTAATGTTCGAGCGGCTCAGTTTCTCTAATGAAAGAATGTTTACTGTGTAATTAATGAGGTTTGAAAATTTAAAGCTTTGTGCATGTATAAATAAAGGTTTAAGCCTCTGACAATACACATAGCAATAAAATATTCTCCTCTCTCTTTATACACTACTAATAGTTTCTCTCTCTCTCTTTACATCACTGCATATAAATATATGAATAATCTTTATTGAGTTAATTATATTAATATTAGAGTCTTCTATTTACATATCTTTATTTTATATTTAGTACATTTTCCTTAGTTATTTATTTCACAACACATTATTAGCACGAGATTCTGATCAAATTTCAGGAAGACTCACGTAACAAATTTTCATTATGTCGAAGTTCTCTCATCTTAAATTTAATGCTCTTGATATATCTAGAAATAACTATTTATCATGGATACTAGATGCAGAAATCTATCTTGATTCAATAGATCTTGGAGATACCATTAAAGCTGAAAATAATGCATCTCAGAAGGATAAAGTCAAAGCTATTGATACATGCTCGAAAAGACAACTGGGGCATTATAAGGCAAAAAGGTAGAATGAGAATTTCACACTTTCAGAGGACCTCATCACTAGAGCACATGCAAAAAAACTCAAGGAGAGCTTTCGAAACTTGACAACACTTATGCATAAGGAGTTACATCAAGTTCTAACCAAGGAAAACTGGGCAAGGCCCATTGGGCTAAGTCAAGACAACAAGAAGCCCAATAATGCTTTCCAAATTCAGTGAAAAGCATAATTTATCATTAAATTTCAAAAATTTAGGCCTTTGTTTTAGTTTGTTTTGTGGTTAGAGTTTGTTAGAAGATTTGTTTAGTTCTGATTTGCTTAGTAGTATTTTTTGAAATTTAAAATTTAAATCAAATCTGATCTAATCCATTAAAGATCAAATGTGATTTACATTTCAAAATCTTATCTTAGCTTTTTTAGTTTGTTAGGAGCCTATTTAAACACTTTTGGTGAGATAATTTACACAACTTTTGATGAATAAATTTTTCGTTGCTTTTAGCAAGTTTTTATTGCGTTATTAAGTGAGATGAGTGATTTGCTTTGCTTGTTGCATGAAGAAGATTGAAAGATCCAACACTAAGGTGATCTGCATGGTGGTTGCTTTCAGTTTTCATCCTTCTGATCTAGGTTGTTGATGAGCGTATAATTTATACGCTTTTTGGCATTGTTTTTAGGTAGTTTTTAGCATGATTTAGTTAGTTTTTAGTATATAATTATTAGTTTTTATGCAAAAATCATATTTATGGATTTTACTATGAGTTTGTGTGTTTTTCTATGATTTCAGGTATTTTCTGACTGAAATTGAGGGACCTAAGCAAAAATCTGATTCAGAGGCTGAAAAATGACTACAGATGCTATTGGATTCTGACCTCCCTGCACTCGAAATGAATTTTCTGGAGCTATAGAAGCCCAATTCGCACGCTCTTAATTGATTTGGAAAGTAGACATCTTGGGCTTTCCAGCAACATATAATAGTCCATACTTTGCCTGAGATTTGATGGCCCAAATTGGCATCAAAACGCCGATCAAAGACCCTTTTCTGGCGTTAAACGCTAGAACTGACATAAAAGCTGTAGTTAAATGCCCAAATTGGCACCAGAGATGGCGTTTAAATCCAAGAGAAGCCTATGCACGTGAAAGCTTCAATGCTCAGCCCAAGCACACACCAAGTGGGCCTCGAAAATGGATTTTTGCATCATTTACTTATTTCTGTAAACCCTAGGTTACTAGTTCACTATAAATAGGATCTTTTACTATTGTATTTTCATCTTTTGATCATCTTTGATCTTGGGATCAGGTCTTTGAACCTTTTTTCGATTGTTTCATGTATTTGGGAGGCATGGCCATTCATCCATGCCTAGACCTTGTTCTTATGTATTTTCAACGATGGAGTTTCTACACATCATAGATTAAGGTGTGGAGCTCTGCTGTTCCTCATGAATTAATGCAAAGTACTATTGTTTTTCTATTCAATTCAAGCTTATTCTTATTCTAAGATACTCACTCGTGCTTCAACCTGATGAATGTGATGATCCGTGACACTCATCATCATTCTCACTTATGAACGCGTGCTTGACAACCACTTCCGTTCTATTTGCAATAGCTTGAGTGTGTATCTATTGGCCTCCTGGTTTACGATGCATGGTTGCCTCTCCTAACAACAGAGTCTTTCATTCCGTGCGATCAGAATCTTCGTGGTATAAGCTAGAATCAATTGGCAGCATTCTTGAGATCCGAAAAGTCTAAACCTTGTCTGTGGTATTCCGAGTAGGATCTGGGATGGGATGACTGTGATGAGCTTCAAACTCGTGACTGTTGGGTGCAGTTACAGTGTGCAAAAGGATCAATGGATCTTATTCCGACACGATCGAGAACCGACAGATGATTAGCACTATGTAACCCGTAGCTGGACCATTTTCACTGAGAGGACGGACGGTAGCCATTGACAACGGTGATCCCCCAACATATAGCTTGCCATGGAAGGGAGTATGCATGACTGGATGAAGGCAGTAGGAAAGTAGGGATTCAGAAGGAAAAAAGCATCTCCATATGCTTATCTGAAATTCCCACCAATGAATTACATAAGTATCTTTATCTTATTTTATGTCTTGTTCATCTTTTAATTATTAAAACCCCATAACTATTTGAATCTTCCTGACTGAGATTTACAAGATGACTTTAGCTTGCTTCAAGCCGACAACCTCCGTGGGATCGACCCTTACTCACGTAAGGTATTACTTGGACGACCCAGTGCACTTGCTGGTCAGCTGCGCGGAGTTGTGAAGAAAGTGTGTGAGATTACGATTTCGTGTACCAAGTTTTTGGCACCGTTGTCGGAGATTGTTCGAGTTTGGACAACTGACAGTTCATCTTGTTGCTTAGATTAGGTATTTTTTCTTTTTATTTTTTTCTTCAGAATTTTTAAGAATGAATTCTAGAGTTTCAGATGATGTTTTTATCATCACAAGAGCAAGTTGATTCCCATCAATTTGGCTATTATATGTAATGTCCTGTTGAAGCTTGTTTAGCCCTGTCTAATCTCTTTAGACTGAAGCTTTAGACTAACATTGCATGATTCCTGGAATTCGTATTAAAAATTTTTGAGTTTCTTATTTTCTTTTTCAAAATAATTTTCGAAAAAATACAAAAAATTAATAAAATCATAAAAACAAAAATATTTTATGTTTCTTGTTTGAGTCTAGTGTCAATTTTTAAGTTTGGTGTCAATTGCATGTTTCTATTTTTCTTGCATTTTTCGAAAATATATGCATTGTGTTCTTCATTGATCTTCAAGTTGTTCTTGATGATTTTCTTTGTCTGATTATTAAATTCTCTTGTTTGTATCTTTTGTTGTTTCTCATGTGCATTCTCAATTTGTTAGTGTCTCTAGTATGAAAATTTCTAAGTTTGGTGTCTTGCATGTTTTTCTCTTCTCAAAAATTTTCAAAAATATGTTCTTGATGTTCATCTTGACATTCAAAGTGTTCTTGCATGCATTATTTATTTGATCTTAGTTTTTCATGATTAGTTTTATTTTGTTGTTTTTCTCTCATCATCATTAAAAATTCAAAAAAATTTCACAATTATGTCTTTTCAAGTCAATAATACAGAGAATTGAAGATTCAGAACATACAGCAGAGGAATCACAGAGAAAAATTTGGGCGTTCAAAATGTCCGGTGAAGAAGGAATTCTGGCATTTAAACGCCAGCGAGGGAACCTGGCTGGGCGTTTAACGCCCGCCGGGTACCTGGCTGGGCGTTTAACGCCCAAGGAGGTAGACAAGTGGGCGTTAAACGCCAGAATGGAAACCATTCTGGGCGTTTAACACCAGGATAGAACCAAGGAGGTAGTTTGTTTTCAATTAAAATCTTTTCAATTTTTCAAGTTTTAAAACTAATTTTTCAAAATCTTATCTTTCTCATATCCCCTCTTATCAATCATATCTTTTTCAAAATCAAATCTTTTCCTTTTTCTTTTAATATTTTCGAAAATCCTTGCTAACAATTAATGTTGTGATTCAAAAATTTCAAGTTTGTTACTTTCTTGTTAAGAAAGGTTCAATATTTGAATTTTAGAATCATATCTATCCGTTTTTTGTTAGTCAAGTCATCAATTTTAAAAATCAAATCTTTTTCAACCATATCTTTTCAATCATATCTTTTTAAAATAAGATTTTCTTCAATCATATATTTTCAATCATATATTTTTAAATCATATCTTTTTCAAATCACATCTTTTTAAAATTCTAATTTCAAAATCTTTTTCTACCTTCTTATCTTTTCAAAACTTACTATTCCTTATCTTTTTCAAAACCACCTAACTACTTCTCTCTCTCTCTCTCTCTAATTTTCGAAAACCATTAACAACTTTTTCAAAAATCTTTTTAATTAACTAATTATTTTAAAATCTAATTCTATTTTATTTTAAAAAATTTTTTCGAAAATTCCCTCTCTCATCTTTTTCTATTTAATCACTAACACTCCTCCTCTCTTAATAATTCGGACCCCCTCCCTCTCCATAAGTTCAAATTCTTCTCTCTACCTCATCTTTCTATTCTTCTTTTTCCTCTGACACATCAAGAAATCTCTATACTGTGACATAGAGGATTCCATACTTTCTTTGTTTTCTTATCTCTCATATGAGTAGCAACAAAGATAAAGACATTCTTGTTGAAGCTGATCCTGAACCTGAAAGGACTCTGAAGAGGAAGCTAAGAGAAGCTAAAGCATAACTCTTTGGAGAGGACCTGACAGAAATTTTCGAAAAAGAAGAAGACATTGCAGCCGAAAATAACAACAATGCCAACAATGCAAGAAAGGTGCTTGGTGACTTTACTGCACCAACTCCCGACTTCTATGGGAGAAGCATCTCTATTCCTACCATTGGAGCAAACAACTTTGAGCTTAAGCCTCAATTAGTTTTTCTGATGCAACAGAATTGTAAGTTTCATGGACTTCCATTGGAAGATCCTCATCAGTTCTTGGCAGAATTTTTGCAAATCTGTGACACTGTTAAGACCAATGGAGTTGATCCCAAAGTCTACAGGCTTATACTTTTCCCTTTTGCTGTAAGAGACAGAGCTAGTATATGGTTAAACTCATAACCTAGAGACAGCCCGAACTCTTGGGAAAAGCTGGTCAATGCCTTCTTAGCTAAATTCTTTCCACCTCAAAAGATGAGTAAGCTTAGAGTGAAAGTTCAAACCTTCAACAGAAGGAAGGTGAATCCCTCTATGAAGCTTGGGAAAGATACAAGAAATTGATCAGAAGGTGTCCCTCTGCCATGCTTTTTGAATGGAGCATCATAGGTATCTTCTATGATGGTCTGTCTGAGTTATCCAAGATGTCATTGGACCATTCTGTAGGCGGATCTATTCATCTAAAGAAAACACCTGCAGAAGCCCAAGAACTCATTGAAATGGTTGCAAATAACTAGTTCATGTATACTTCTGAAAGAAATCCTGTGAACAATGGGACAACTCAGAAGAAAGGAGTTCTTGAGATTGATACTCTGAATGCCATATTGACTCAGAACAAAATATTGACTCAGCAAGTCAATATAATTTCTCAGAATCTGACTGGATTGCAAGCTGCATCTGACAATGCTAAAGAAGCCTCATCTAAAGGAGAAGCTTATGACCCTGAAAATCCTGCAATGGAAGAGGTGAATTATATAGGAGAACCCTATGGAAATACCTACAATTTTTCATGGAGGAATCACCTAAATTTCTCATGGAAAGATCAACAGAACCCTCAACAAGGCTTCAATAACAATACTGGTGGGAGAAACAGGTTTGGCAATAGCAAACCTTTCCCATCATTTTCTCAACAACAGACAGAGAATTCTGAGCAGAGCCTCTCTAGCTTAGCAAACATAGTCTCTTATCTATCTAAGACCACACTAAGTTTCATGAATGAAACAAGATCCTCCATTAGAAATTTGGAGGCACAAGTGGGTCAGCTGAGTAAAAAGGTTACTGAAACTCCTCCTAGCACTCTCCCAAGTAATACAGAAGAATATCTGATGAGCGGATATTTTATACGCTTTTTGGGGGTAATTTCATGTAGATTTTAGTATGTTTTAATTAGTTTTTAATAGAACTTTATTAGTTTTTAAGCAAAAATCATATTTCTGGACTTTACTATGAGTGTGTGTATTTTTCTGTGATTTCAGGTATTTTCTGGCTGAAATTGAGGGAGCTGAGCAAAAATCTGACTGAGGCTGAAAAAGGACTGCTGATGCTGTTGGATCCTGACCTCCCTGCACTCGAAATGGATTTTCTGGAGCTACAGGAGTCCAATTGGCGCGCTCTTAACGGCGTTGGAAAGTAGACATCCAGGGCTTTCCAGCAATATATAATAGTCCATACTTTGCACGAGAATAGACGACGTAACTTGGCGTTGAACGCCAAGTACATGTTGCTGTCTGGAGTTGAACGCCAGAAAAACGTCATGATCCGGAGTTGAACGCCCAAAACACGTCATAACCTGGAGTTTAACGCCAGGAAAGGCCTCTACTCGTGGATAGCTTTGATCTCAGCCCCAGCACACACCAAGTGGGCCCCAGAAGTGGATTTCTGCACCAATTATCTTAGTTTACTCATTTTCTGTAAACCTAGGTTACTAGTTTACTATTTAAACAACTTTTAGAGACTTATCTTGTACCTCATGACATTTTCAGATCTGAATTACATACTTTGTGACGGCATGAGTCTCTAAACTCCATTGTTGGGGGTGAGGAGCTCTGCAGCATCTCGATGATTTAATACAATTCCTTTGTTTTCCATTCAAACACGCTTGTTCTTATCTAAGATGTTTATTCGCGCTTAATTGTGAAGAAGGTGATGATCCGTGACACTCATCACCTTCCTCAATCCATGAACGTGTGCCTGACAACCACCTCCGTTCTACATCAGACTGAATGAATATCTCTTAGATTCCTTAATCAGAATCTTTGTGGTATAAGCTGGATTGATGGCGGCATTCATGAGAATCCGGAAAGTCTAAACCTTGTCTGTGGTATTCCGAGTAGGATTCCGGGATTGAATGACTGTGACGTGCTTCAAACTCCTGAGGGCTGGGCGTTAGTGACAGACGCAAAAGAATCAATGGATTCTATTCCAACCTGATTGAGAACCGACAGATGATTAGCCGTGCTGTGACAGAGCATAGGAACGTTTTCACTGAGAGGATGGGAGGTAGCCATTGACAACGGTGACACCCTACATAGAGCTTGCCATGGAATGAACCTTGCGTGTGGGAAGAGGATTTCAAGGAAAAGTAGAAATTCAAAGGACAAAGCATCTCCAAAACTCCAACATGTTTCTCATTACTGCACAACAAGTAACACTGTTATTCTCTTTTATTTTTATAATCAAATCTGGTAATTTCACTTTTAATCCTATTGGCTTCCTGACTAAGATTAATAAAATAAACATTGATTGCTTCAAGCCAATAATCTCCGTGGGATCGACCCTTACTCACGTAAGGTATTACTTGGACGACCCAGTGCACTTGCTGGTTAGTTGTGCGAATCACAAATTCGTGCACCAAGTTTTTGGCGCCGTTGCCGGGGATTATTGAGTTTGAACAATTGAAGGCTTATTTTATTTCTTAGATTAGGAATAATTTATTTTTGTTGTTATAGAGTCATTAAATTTTGATAGGATAGTTTCTTTTCAAAAATTTCTTTTCAAAAATATTATTTCTCTTAATTAATTGTTAATTTTTCGTGAGTTTAGTGTCTTATTCTAAGTTTGGTGTTAATTGCATATTTTATATTTTCTTTAAAATTTTCGTGTTAGTGTTCTTGGTTTTTCCTTGATCTTCAAGTTGTTCTTGTTTATCTTTCTTGTTGATCTTGAGTTTTTCTTGCTTTGTGTCTTTTCTTGTTTCACTTGTGTTCTTTTTAAAGCATTAATTGGAATATTCAAAACAAGTGTTATATTTATTCCCAATTGGCTAGAATATTGGTTTATATTCTTGATAAGGGAGCACCAATACTTTTGAAAATCTTTTTCAAAAATAATTTTTCTTTGACTTAATCTTGTGCCAAACTTTAAGTTTGGTGTTTTCTTGTTAATCTTTTCATAAATTTCGAAAATTTATTTTGACTTTCTAAAAATTTTGAGTTTGGTGTTCTTTCTTTTGTTCTTGGTGTTCTTGTGAATCTTCAAAGTGTTCTTGAGTTTTTCTTGTGTCTTGATCTTAAAATTTTTAAGTTTGGTGTTCCTTGGTGTTTTCCCTCCAAAAAAATTTTCGAAAATAAGGAACATTAGATCTAAAAATTTTAAGTCTTGTGTCTTTTGTGTGTTTTTCTCTTTCATCATAAAATTCAAAATTTAAAAAAAAAAAATTTATTTTATTTTCTAACCAATTTTAAAACTACATTTTCGAAATTTTTAATATAAATTCCAAATTTCAATTTCAATTTTTTTCGAAAAATTTTCACAAAGTATTTTCAAAATATTTTTCATATATTCCATTTTTTTGTTATTCCACTACTATAAAATAAATAAAATCAACATATAAATTATCCCTTGTATTCCATTATGGCAGTAAGTATGAATGGACAAGACAAGAGGACTCTGGGGTCATATGCTAACCCCACTACTGCTTCATATGGGAGTAGTATCTGTATACCTTCCATTGGAGTTAGTAGCTTTGAGCTGAACCCTCAGCTCATTATCATGGTGCAGCAAAACTGCCAGTATTCTGGTCTTCCACATGAAGAACCTACAGAGTTTCTGGCACAATTTTTGCAAATTGCTGACACAGTACATGATAAGGAAGTGGATCAGGATGTCTACAGATTATTACTGTTTCCATTTGCTGTAAGAGATCAAGCTAAGAGGTGGTTAAATAACCAGCCTAAGAACAGCATAAAAACATGGAAACAGCTGTCAGAAAAATTCCTGAATTACTATTTCCCTCCCAAACGGATGACACAGCTAAGGCTAAGCATCCAAGGCTTCAAACAAGGAGATAATGAATCTCTTTATGATGCCTGGGAAAGATACAGAGAGATGCTAAGAAAATGCCCCTCTGAAATGTTTTCAGAATGGGTGCAATTAGACATCTTCTACTATGGGCTTACAGAAAAAGCTCAGATTTCTCTAGACCACTCAGCTGGTGGATCTATACATATGAGAAAAACAATTGAAGAGGCTCAAGAGCTTATTGATACAGTTGCCAGAAATCAGCATCTGTACCTAAGCAGTGAATCTTCTGTGAAAGAAGAAGCTAAAACAGTAACTGCTGAACTCAGTCCGGTGGATCAGGCCAATGAATTCAATCAGCAATTAGATTTTCTAACTCAGTAGCTAGCCGAATTCAAGGAAATATTACAGGAAACAAGAATGGCTAACAGGAACATGGAAGTACAATTAAAGCAGACAGAAAAGCAACTGTCAAAACAAATAACAGAAGAATGCCAAGCAGTTCAATTAAGAAGTGGGAAAACATTAAATACCTCACTTCAAAGCAGCAGGAAACCAAGAAATGAACAAATGGATACTCAAAATCCCTCTGAGGACATTCAGAGCCCAGAGAGGAATAAAGCTGGCGCTGAACGCCCAGACCATGCTAATTCCTGGCGTTCAACGCCAGAAACAAGCATGAATCCGGCGTTGAACGCCCAAAGGGAGCATGGTTCTGGCGTTCAAACGCCAGTAACAAAGGGGGAGATAGCGTCCAACGCCACTCCAGCTCCCACCTCTGGCATTCAAATGCCAGTGGGGGATCAGTCACCTACGAGTGCTGATGATAACCCTTCTAAAAAGGCTTCCCAACCCACTTCTGTAGATAATAAACCTGCAGCAACTAAGGTTGAGGAATACAAAGCCAAAATGCCTTATCCTCAAAAACTCCGCCAAGCAGAACAGGATAAGCAATTTGCCCGCTTTGCAGACTATCTCAGGACTCTTGAAATAAAGATTCCGTTTGCAGAAGCACTTGAGCAAATACCTTCTTATGCTAAGTTCATGAAAGAAATCTTAAGTCATAAGAAGGATTGGAGGGAAACTGAAAAAGTCTACCTCACCGAAGAATGCAGTGCAGTCATTCTGAAAAGCTTACCTGAGAAGCTTAAAGATCCTGGGAGCTTTATGATACCATGCACATTAGAAGGTAATTGTACCAAGCAAGCTTTATGTGATCTTGGGGCAAGTATCAACTTAATACCTGCATCTACTATCAGAAAGCTTGGTTTAACTGAAGAAATTAAACCAACCAGGATATGTCTTTAACTTGCTGATGGCTCCATTAAATATCCATCAGGCGTGATTGAAGATATGATTGTCAAGGTTGGGCCATTCGCCTTTCCTACTGACTTTGTGGTGCTGGAAATGGAGGAGCACAAGAGTGCAACTCTCATTCTAGGAAGACCCTTCCTAGCAACTGGCCGAACCCTCATTGATGTCCAAAAAGGGGAAGTAACCTTGAGAGTCAATGAGGAAGAATTCAAGTTGAATGTTGTCAAAGCAATGCAACACCCAGACACCCCAAATGACTGCATGAGTGTTGATATTATTGACTCTCTGGTAAGAGAGGTCAATATGGCTGAGAGTCTCGAATCAGAGCTAGAAGACATCTTTAAAGATGTTCAGCCTGATTTGGAGGAATCAGAGAAGATAATAGAACCTTTGAAAATCCCTCAGGAAAAGGAGAAACCTCCTAAACCCGAGCTCAAACCATTACCACCATCCCTGAAATATGCATTTCTGGGAGAAGGTGATACCTTTCCTGTAATCATAAGCTCTACCTTAGAGCCACAGGAAGAGGAAGCACTAATTCAAGTGCTAAGGACACACAAGACAGCTCTTGGGTGGTCCATCAGTGATCTTAAGGGCATTAGCCCAGCCAGATGCATGCACAAGATCTTGTTGGAGGATGACGCCAAACCAGTGGTCCAACCACAAAGGCGGCTGAATCCAGCTATGAAAGAAGTGGTGCAGAAGGAGGTCACTAAATTACTAGAGGCTGGGATTATTTATCCTATTTCTGACAGCCCCTGGGTAAGCCCTGTCCAAGTTGTCCCTAAGAAGGGAGGCATGACAGTGGTTCATAATGAAAAAAATGAACTGGTTCCTACAAGAACAGTTACAGGGTGGCGTATGTGTATTGATTATAGAAGACTCAATACAGCCACCAGAAAGGATCATTTTCCTTTACCATTCATAGACCAGATGCTAGAAAGACTAGCAGGTCATGAATACTATTGCTTCCTGGATGGATATTCAGGTTATAATCAAATCGCAGTAGATCCCCAGGATCAGGAGAAAACGGCATTCACATGCCCATCTGGAGTATTTGCATACAGAAGGATGCCATTTGGCCTGTGCAATGCACCTGCAACCTTTCAGAGGTGCATGCTCTCAATTTTCTCTGATATGGTGGAAAAATTCCTGGAAGTCTTCATGGATGACTTTTCAGTATTTGGAGACTCATTCAGCTCCTGCCTTAACCATTTAGCACTTGTTCTGAAAAGATGCCAAGAGACTAACCTGGTTTTAAACTGGGAAAAATGTCACTTTATGGTGACTGAAGGAATTGTCCTTGGGCACAAAATTTCGAACAAGGGAATAGAGGTGGATCAAGCTAAGGTAGAAGTAATTGAAAAATTACCACCACCTGCTAATGTTAAGGCAATCAGAAGCTTTCTGGGGCATGCAGGATTCTATAGGAGGTTTATAAAGGATTTTTCGAAAATTGCTAAACCTCTGAGCAACCTGCTAGCTGCTGACACGCCATTTATCTTTGATAAAGAGTGTCTGCAGGCGTTTGAGACTCTGAAGGCTAAATTGGTTACAGCACCAATCATCTCTGCACCAGACTGGACATTACCATTTGAATTGATGTGTGATGCCAGTGACCATGCCATTGGTGCAGTGTTAGGACAAAGGCATGACAAGCTTCTGCACGTCATTTACTATGCCAGCCGTATTCTAAATGATGCCCAGAAGAATTACACAACCACAGAAAAAGAGCTACTTGCAGTGGTTTACGCCATTGACAAATTCAGATCCTATTTAGTAGGATCAAAAGTGATTATGTACACTGATCATGCTGCTCTTAAATACCTACTCACAAAGCAGGATTCAAAACCCAGACTCATCAGATGGGTGTTGCTTCTGCAAGAGTTTGATATAGAAATAAGAGACAGAAAAGGGACAGAGAATCAAGTAGCAGATCACCTGTCCCGAATAGAACCAGTGGAAGGGGCGTCCCTCCCTCTCACTGAGATCTCTGAAACTTTTCCGGATGAGCAACTCCTTGCCATCCAGGAAGTGCCATGGTTTGCAGACATTGCAAACTACAAGGCAGTGAGATTCATACCCAAAGAGTACAGTAGGGTGCAATCAAAGAAATTAATCACAGATGCAAAGTACTATCTCTGGGATGAACCATATCTCTTCAAGAGATGTGCAGACGGAGTAATCCATAGATGTGTGCCTAAGGAAGAAGCGCAAAGGATTTTATGGCACTGCCATGGATCACAGTATGGAGGACATTTTGGAAGTGAGCGAACAGCCACAAGGGTCCTCCAAAGTGGCTTCTACTGGCCCACTCTCTATAAAGATTCCCGAGCATTTGTGCTTAATTGTGATAGTTGCCAAAGATCAGGCAACCTACCTCACAGTTACGCCATGCCTCAGCAAGGGATCTTAGAGATTGAGTTGTTTGATGTATGGGCATTGACTTCATGGGACCCTTCCCACCATCATACTCAAACACTTATATTCTGGTGGCAGTGGATTATGTATCCAAATGGGTGGAGGCTATTGCAACACCCACCAATGACACTAAAACAGTGTTAAAATTCCTCCAGAAATACATCTTCAGCAGATTTGGTATCCCTAGAGTGTTAATCAGTGATGGGGGCACTCATTTCTGCAATAAACAGCTTTATGCTGCTCTGGTTCGTTATGGAGTTAGCCACATGGTAGCTACTCCATATCATCCACAAACTAACGGGCAAGCTGAAGTCTCAAATAGAGAACTCAAAAGAATCCTGGAACGGACTGTAATTAACCGTAGAAAGGATTGGGCAAGAAGCCTGGATGATGCTCTGTGGGCATACAGAACAGCATTCAAGACCCCTATAGGGACCTCTCCATACCAGCTTGTGTATGGAAAGGCATGTCACTTGCCAGTGGAACTAGAACACAAGGCCTACTGGGCAACCAGATTCTTAAACCTTGATGCCAAGTTAGCTGGAGAAAAACGATTGCTCCAGTTAAATGAGCTAGATGAATTTAGACTCAATGCTTTTGAAAATGCAAAAATTTACAAGGAGAAAGCAAAAAGATGGCATGATAAGAAATTGTCATCCAGAGTCTTTAAACCAGGGCAGAAAGTTCTGCTATTCAATTCTAGGCTCAAATTATTCCCCGGGAAACTAAAATCCCGGTGGAGAGGTCCATATGTAATCACAAGTGTATCACCATATGGATACATAGAACTTCAGGATAGTGACTCTAACAAAAAGTTCATTGTTAATGGACAAAGAGTTAAACACTATCTTGAAGATAATTTCGAGCAAGAATGCTCAAGACTGAGACTTCATTGAAGATCAGTGACAGTCCAGCTAATGACATTAAAGAAGCGCTTGCTGGGAGGCAACCCAGCCATTTCCTAAGTTTATTTACTAATTAAATAAATTTTCTTTCTTTACAGGTTTAAGTTCAAGTATCTTCAAAAGGTGAAATAGCAAATGGTTGAAGTCACAGAGCTACAGGGAAATTTGGAAGCTCACTGGCGTGAAAAAGCCAGTAAGAAATACTTTGGGCGTTAAACGCCCAAAGGAAGCACCCACTGGGCGTTTAACGCCAGTAAGGGTAGTCTTCTGGGCGTTAAACGCCAGAAAGGAGCATCTTCTGGGCGTTTAACGCCAGAAAGAAGCACCTTCTGGGCGTTTAACGCCAGATTGACAACATCCTGGGCGTTTAGAAAAACGCCCAGTAACAAAGGACTTCCTGGCGTTCAACGCCAGAAAGATGCATCAGCTGGGCGTTGAACGCCCAGGAGAAGCAACATTTGGGCGTTAAACGCCCAAACCATGCAGCAGTTGGGCGTTTAACGCCAGGATGGTGGGGAGGAGGTACAATTCGTTTTTCTTTACAATTTTTCTAATTTTTTTTGTTTCAATTCATGATTTCTTGCATAAACATGTTTCAAAATATCATCCTTCAATTCCAAAAATTTTAATCCTAATTTCTAAAAACCCTAATTTCTAAAATCCCTTTTTCAAAAATATCAAATGTATCTTAATTTATAAACACAAATCTTTTTCCAATCCAAATCTTTTTCAAATCTTTTTTAACTCATCATATCTTTTGGATTTCGAAATTGCCTCTCCCTCTATTCCTCTTCTATCCTTTATTTTGCTTGAGGACAAGCAAACCTCTAAGTTTGGTGTGATTTGCCATGATCACTGAGCTAAAACTCATCAAGATCATGGCACCTAAGGGAACAGGAAGAGCAAGGATGTGAACTTAAGGGAGCTAAAGCGTCAGAAATTAATTCTTGAAGGCACCCCACAGACTAGAGGAACATCCACTTCCCAAAATACAGGTTGTTAAGTTCTAATTCTAGCTTTAACTCTGTGATAGTATTATTATAGGATTTTACCTTAGAAGTTATATAGGAGTAGTAGTAATTAGCATATCTATTTTGATTTTATTTTCAATTAAGTTATAAATTATTTTTCTCATCATCATCAAACATGAATAAAATAGTAGATTTTTAGAATAAAGAGGCAATAATTTTTTTTCGAGTTCTTAATAAGAAAAATTCTAATTATTTATATGTGGTGACAATACTTTTTGTCTTCTGAATGAATGCTTGAACAGTGCATATTTTTGATATTGAATTTTATGAATGTTAAAATTGTTGGCTCCTGAAAGAATGATGAACAAGAGAAATGTTATTGATGATCTGAAAAATCATGAAATTGATTCTTGAAGCAAGAAAAAGCAGTGAAAAAAAAAAAAGAGAAAGAAAAAAAGAAAGAAAGAAAAAAAGCAAGAAGAAAAAGCCAATAGCCCTTAAAACCAAAAGGCAAGGGTAAAAAAAAAAAGGATCCAAGGCTTTGAGCATCAATGGATAGGAGGGCCCAAGGAAGTAATTCCAGGCCTAAGCGGCTAAATCAAGCTGTCCCTAACCATGTGCTTGTGGCATGCAGGTCCAAGTGAAAAGCTTGAGACTGAGTGGTTAAAGTCGTGATCCAAAGCAAAAAGAGTGTGCTTAAGAGCTCTGGACACCTCTAACTGGGGACTCTAGCAAAGCTGAGTCACAATCTGAAAAGGTTCACCCAGTCATGTGTCTGTGGCATTTATGTATCCGGTGGTAATACTGGAAAAACAAAGTGCTTAGGGCCACGGCCAAGACTCATATAGTAGCTGTGTTCAAGAATCAACATACTAAACTAGGAGAATCAATAATACTATCTGAATTCTGAGTTCCTATGGATGCCAACCATTCTGAATTTCAAAGGATAAAGTGAGATGCCAAAACTGTTCAGAAGCAAAAAGCTTCTAGTCCCGCTCATCTAATTAGAATCTGAGCTTCACTTGAAACTCTGAGATATTATTGTTTCTTAATTTCTTTTCATCCTATTTTATTTATCTAGTTGCTTGAGGACAAGCAACAGTTTAAGTTTGGTGTTGTGATGAGCGGATATTTTATACGCTTTTTGGGGGTAATTTCATGTAGATTTTAGTATGTTTTAATTAGTTTTTAATAGAATTTTATTAGTTTTTAAGCAAAAATCATATTTCTGGACTTTACTATGAGTGTGTGTATTTTTCTGTGATTTCAGGTATTTTCTGGCTGAAATTGAGGGAGCTGAGCAAAAATCTGACTGAGGCTGAAAAAGGACTGCTGATGCTGTTGGATCCTGACCTCCCTGCACTCGAAATGGATTTTCTGGAGCTACAGGAGTCCAATTGGCGCGCTCTCAACGGCGTTGGAAAGTAGACATCCAGGGCTTTCCAGCAATATATAATAGTCCATACTTTGCACGAGAATAGACGACGTAACTTGGCGTTGAACGCCAAGTACATGTTGCTGTCTGGAGTTGAACGCCAGAAAAACGTCATGATCCGGAGTTGAACGCCCAAAACACGTCATAACCTGGAGTTTAACGCCAGGAAAGGCCTCTACTCGTGGATAGCTTTGATCTCAGCCCCAGCACACACCAAGTGGGCCCCAGAAGTGGATTTCTGCACCAATTATCTTAGTTTACTCATTTTCTGTAAACCTAGGTTACTAGTTTACTATTTAAACAACTTTTAGAGACTTATCTTGTACCTCATGACATTTTCAGATCTGAATTACATACTTTGTGACGGCATGAGTCTCTAAACTCCATTGTTGGGGGTGAGGAGCTCTGCAGCATCTCGATGATTTAATACAATTCCTTTGTTTTCCATTCAAACACGCTTGTTCTTATCTAAGATGTTTATTCGCGCTTAATTGTGAAGAAGGTGATGATCCGTGACACTCATCACCTTCCTCAATCCATGAACGTGTGCCTGACAACCACCTCCGTTCTACATCAGACTGAATGAATATCTCTTAGATTCCTTAATCAGAATCTTTGTGGTATAAGCTGGATTGATGGCGGCATTCATGAGAATCCGGAAAGTCTAAACCTTGTCTGTGGTATTCCGAGTAGGATTCCGGGATTGAATGACTGTGACGTGCTTCAAACTCCTGAGGGCTGGGCGTTAGTGACAGACGCAAAAGAATCAATGGATTCTATTCCAACCTGATTGAGAACCGACAGATGATTAGCCGTGCTGTGACAGAGCATAGGAACGTTTTCACTGAGAGGATGGGAGGTAGCCATTGACAACGGTGACACCCTACATAGAGCTTGCCATGGAATGAACCTTGCGTGTGGGAAGAGGATTTCAAGGAAAAGTAGAAATTCAAAGGACAAAGCATCTCCAAAACTCCAACATGTTTCTCATTACTGCACAACAAGTAACACTGTTATTCTCTTTTATTTTTATAATCAAATCTGGTAATTTCACTTTTAATCCTATTGGCTTCCTGACTAAGATTAATAAAATAAACATTGATTGCTTCAAGCCAATAATCTCCGTGGGATCGACCCTTACTCACGTAAGGTATTACTTGGACGACCCAGTGCACTTGCTGGTTAGTTGTGCGAATCACAAATTCGTGCACCAATATCCCAAGAGAGAGTGCAAGGCCATAACCATGACCAACATGGCCGAACCTGGAGAGAGTGAGGAGGATGTGATTCCCAGTGAGAAAAACCTCATGGGATGTCCTCTGAACGAAAAGGAGTTCCCCTTTGAGGAACTAAGGGAATCTGAGGCTCATACAGAGACCATAGAGATTCCATTGAACCTACTTCTGCCATTCATGAGCTCGGATGAATATTCTTCCTCTGAAGTGGATGAAGATATTACTGAAGAGCAAGTTGCTAAGTACCTTGGAGCAATTATGAAGCTGAATGCCAAGTTATTTGGTAATGAGTCTTAGGGGGATGAACCTCCATTGCTCATTAATGAACTAAACGCCTTGGCTCAGGTGAAGATACCTCAAAAGAAAGAGGATCCCGAAAGGTTCTTAATACCCTGTACCATAGACACCATGACTTTTGAGAAGGCTCTGTGTGACCTGGAGTCAGGCATAAACCTCATGCCACTCTCTGTAATGGAGAAACTGGAAATCTTTGAGGTACAAGCTGCAAGAATCTCACTAGAGATGACAGACAAATAAAAAAAATAGGCTTATGGACTTGTAGAGGATGTCTTGGTAAAGGTTGAAAGCCTTTACATCCCTGCTGACTTCATAATCCTAGATACTGGGAAGGATGAGGATGAATCCATCATCCTTGGCAGACCCTTCCTAGCCACAGCAAAAGTTGTGATTGATGTTGACAGAGGAGAGTTGGTCCTTCAAGTGAATGAGGACTATCTTGTGTTTAAGGCTCAAGGATCTCCTTCTGTACACATGGAGAAAAAGCATGAAAAGCTTCTCTCAATACAGAGTCAAACAGAGCCCCCACATTCAAACTCTAAATTTGGTGTTGGGAGGCCCCAACCATGCTCTGAATATCTGTGAAGCTCCATGAAAGCTCACTGTCAAGCTATTAACATTAAAGAAACACTTATTGGGAGGCAACCCAATTTTTATTTATCTATGTTAAATTTCCATTTTCCATTATTATTTTATATTTTCTTTAGGTTGATGATCATATGGAGTCACAAAAATAACTGCAAAAATCAAAGCAAACTCAAAAATAGCATTAAAAATAGCACACCTTGGAGAAGGGTAGCAAAATGGGCATTAAACGCCTAGTCTGGCACCATTCTGGGCGTTTAACGCCAGAAAAGGGTACCAGACTGGCGTTTAATGCCAGAAAAGGGCACCAAGCTGGCATTCAACGCCAGAAAGGGAAGAAAAGCTGGCATTAAACGCCAGAAATGGGAAGCAATCTGGCGTTTAACGCTAGGATTAGCACTCAGGGGGCGTTTACACGCCAGAATGGTGCAGGGATGAGAAATCCTTGGCACCTCAGGATCTGTAGATCCCACAGGATCCCCACCTACCTCAACTCAATCTCTCTCTTCTTCACACATTCCAATAACACCCTTCTCCAAATACCCTTCACCAATCACCTCCACCTCTCTCCCCCACCACCTCTTCACCACTCACATCCACCCACTCTTCCCCAAAAACCCCACCTATCCCACCATTCACAATTCAAAAACTTCCCTCCCAAACCCAACCCTAATACACGAAAACTACCCCTCTCTCCACTTCTA
This sequence comes from Arachis stenosperma, assembly GCF_014773155.1. Classification (NCBI taxonomy): domain Eukaryota; kingdom Viridiplantae; phylum Streptophyta; class Magnoliopsida; order Fabales; family Fabaceae; genus Arachis; species Arachis stenosperma. The sequence goes on along the minus strand of NC_080378.1, from coordinate 51,706,041 downwards.
TATAAACCCTTCACCCCCTCCTTTATTTTTACACATCATAAACACTTCTTTCCCCCCTTGGCCGAACCACTCACCACTATCCATCTCCTCTATTTCTTCTTCTTCTCTATCTTTCTTTCTTCTTTTGCTCGAGGACGAGCAAACCTTTTAAGTTTGGTGTGAAAAAAGCATTGCTTTTTGTGTTTCCATAACCATTTATGGCACCTAAGGCCAGAGAAACCTCTAAAAAGAGGAAAAGGAAGGAAAAAGCTTCCACCTCTGAGTCATGAGAGATGGAGATATTCATTTCAAAGGTCCATTAAGACCACTTCTGTGAAGTTGTGGCCAAGAAGAAGGTGATCCCTGAGGTCCCTTTCATGCTCAAAAGGAATGAGTATTCGGAGATCCGACATGAGATTCGAAGAAGAGGTTGGGAAGTTCTTACTAACCCCATTCAACAAGTCAAAATCTTAATGGTTCAAGATTTCTATGCCAATGCATGGATCACCAAGAACCATGATCACAGTGTAAACCTGAACCCAAAGAATTGGCTTACAATGGTTAAGGGGAAATACTTAGATTTCAGTCCAAAAAATATAAGGTTGGCATTCAACTTGCCAATGATGTAAGGAGATGCACATCCCTATACTAGAAGGGTCAACTTTGATCAAAGGTTGGACCAAGTCCTCATGGACATATGTGTGGAAGGAGCTCAGTGGAAAAGAGACTCTAAAGGCAAGCCGGTTCAATTGAGAAGGCATGACCTTAAACCCGTGGCTAGAGGATGGTTGGAATTCATCCAACACTCTATCATTCCTACTAGCAACCAATCCGAAGTGACTGTAGATCGGGCTATCATGATCCATAGCATCATGATTGGAGAGGAAGTGGAAGTTCATGAGATTATACCTCTAGAACTATACAAGGTTGCTGACAAACCTTCCACTTTAGCAAGGTTAGCCTTCCTTCATCTCATCTGTCACCTATGCAATTTAGCTGGAATTGTCATAGAGGAAGACATCCTCATTAAAGAGGACAAGCCCATCACTAAAAAGAGGATGGAGCAAATAAGAGAGCCCACTCATGGACCTCAACAAGAGCATGAGAAAGTCCCTCATCAAGAAATCCCTGAGATGCCTCAAGGGATGTAATTTCCTCCAAACAACTATTAGGAGCAAGTCAACACCTCTTTGGAAGATTTGAGTTCCAATATGGAGCAACTATGGATGGAGCACCGAGAGCACTCCATTATTCTCCATGAAATTAGAGAGGATCAAATAGCCATGAGGGAAGAGCAACAAAGGCAAGGAAGAGACATTGAGGAGCTCAAGCACTCCATAGGATCTTCAAGAAGGAGAACTAGCCGCCATCACTAAGGTGGACCCATTCTTTAATTTCCTTGTTCTTATTTTTCTATTTTTCGATTTCTATGCTTTATGTGTTATCTATGTTTGTGTCTTCATTACATGATCATTAGTGTCTAGTGTCTATGCCTTAAAGCTATGAATAATTCCATGAATCCTTCACAAAAGAATGAATACTTGAATAATTCCATGTGTTATCTATGTTCCTAATTACAAAAGAACAAGAAGTACATGAATTTCAAATTTTATCTTGAAATTAATTTAATTATTTTGATGTGGTGGCAATACTTTTTGTTTTTCTGAATGAATGCTTGAACAGTGCATATTTTTTATAGTGAAGTTTATGAATGCTAAAATTGTTGGCTCTTGAAAGAATGATGAACAAAGAAAAATGTTGTTGATAATCTGAAAAACCATAAAATTGATTCTTGAAGCAAGAAAAAGCAGTGAAAAAGAAAAAAGTGGCCAAAAAAAGGAGAAAAAAAAGAGAGAGAAGAAAGAAAAAGCAAGCAGAAAAAGCCAATAGCTCGTTGAACCAAAAGGCAAGGGTAAAGAGGATCCAAGGCTTTGAGCATTAATGGATAGGAGGGCCAAAAGGAATAAAATCCTGGCCTAAGCGGCTAAATCAAGCTGTCCCTAACTATGTGCTTGTGTCATGAAGGTCCAAGTGAAAAGGTTGAGATTGAGTGGTTAAAGTCGTGATCCAAAGCAGAAAGAGTGTGCTTAAGAACTCTGGACACCTTTAACTGGGGACTTTAGCAAAGCTGAGTCACAATCTGAAAAGGTTCACCAAGTTATGTGTCTGTGGCATTTATGTATTCGGTGGTAATACTGGAAAACAAGATGCTTAGGGTCACGGCCAAGACTCATAAAGTAGCTGTGTTCAAGAATCAACATACTGAACTAGGAAAATCAATAACACTATCTAAATTCTGCGTTCCTATAGATGCCAATCATTCTGAATTTCAAGGGATAAAGTGAGATGCCAAAACTGTTTAGAAGCAAAAAGCTACTAGCCCCGCTCATCTAATTGGGACTAAGTTTCATTGATATTGTGAGATTCATTGTATATTCTCTTCTTTTTATCCTATTTTGTTTTTAGTTGCTTGGGGACAAGCAACAATTTAAGTTTGGTTTTGTGATGAGCGGATAATTTATATGCTTTTTGGCATTGTTTTTAGGTAGTTTTTAGCATGATTTAGTTAGTTTTTAGTATATAATTATTAGTTTTTATGCAAAAATTATATTTCTAGACTTTATTATGAGTTTGTGTGTTTTTCTATGATTTCAGGTATTTTTTGGCTGAAATTGAGGGACCTGAGCAAAAATCTGATTTAGAGGCTGAAAAAGGACTACAGATGCTGTTGGATTCTGACCTTCCTGCACTCGAAATGAATTTTCTGGAGCTACAGAAGCCCAATTGGTGCGTTTCAATTGCGTTGGAAAGTAGACATCTTGGGCTTTCCAGCGATGTATAATAGTACATACTTTGCCCGAGATTTGATGGCCTAAATTGGCGTCAAAATGCCAGTAAAAGACCCTTTTCTGGCGTTAAATGCCAAAACTGGCATAAAAGTTGGAGTTAAATGCCCAAACTGGCACCAGAGCTGGCGTTTAACTCCAAGAGAAACTTATACACGTGAAAGCTTCAATGCTCAGCCCAAGCACACACCAAGTGGGCCTCGAAAGTAGATTTCTGCATCATTTACTTATTTCTGTAAACCTTAGGTTACTAGTTCACTATAAATAGGATCTTTTACTATTGTATTTTCATCTTTTGATCATCTTTGATCTTGGGATCAGGTCTTTGAACCCTTTTTCGATTGTTTCATGTATTTGGGAGGCATGGCTGTGTTCTTATGTATTTTCAACGGTGGAGTTTCTACACATCATAGATTAAGGTGTGGAGCTCTGCTGTTCCTCATGAATTAATGCAAAGTACTATTGTTCTTCTATTCAATTCAAGCTTATTGTTATTCTAAGATATTCACTCGTACTTCAACCTAATGAATGTGATGATCCGTGACACTCATCATCATTCTCACTTATGAACGCGTTCCTGACAACCACTTCCGTTCTATTTGTAATAACTTGAGTGTGTATCTGTTGGCCTCCTGGTTCACGACGCATGGTTACCTCTTCTGACAACAGAGTCTTCCATTCCGTGTGATCAGAGTCTTCGTGGTATAAGCTAGAATTAATTAGCAACATTCTCGAGATCCGAAAAGTCTAAACCTTGTCTGTGGTATTCTGAGTAGGATCTGTGATGGCATGACTGTGATGAGCTTCAAACTCGTGACTGTTAGGCACAATGACAGTGTGCAAAAGGATCAATGGATCTTATTCCGACACGATCGAGAACCGACAGATGATTAGCCCTACGTAACCCGTAGCCGGACCATTTTCACTGAGAGGACAGACGGTAGCCATTGACAACGGTGATTTCCCAACATACAGCTTACCATGGAAGGGAGTACGCATGACTGGATGAAGGTAGTAGGAAAGCAGGGATTCAGAAGGAACAAAGCATCTCCATATGCTTATCTAAAATTCCCACCAATGAATTGCATAAGTATCTCTATCTTATTTTATGTCTTATTCATCTTTTAATTATTAAAATCCCATAACCATTTGAATCTGCCTGACTGAGATTTACAAGATGACCATAGCTTGCTTCAAGCTGACAATCTCTGTGGGATCGACCTTTACTCACGTAAGGTATTACTTGGACGACCCAGTGCACTTGCTGGTCAGTTGCGCGGAGTTGTGAAGAAAGTGTGTGAGATCACGATTTCGTGTACCAGTTGTCAAGGACAGGTTCTTTGAAGGTCTAGTAGGAAGCCCCTTCCAGTGACCTAGGTTAGTAAGAACATGATTCTTAGAGGTCTAGTAGGAAAAACCCTATTTATCTATCTTTTGTGTTTTCGCTGTGTTTTTTGGGTGTGCCCTTTACTGAATAATCCTTATCTATTGTGATAAAATCCCTAAGCCCCAATCAATTTCTTATCATTTGGTATCAGTTACAGGTCGTAGGTAAATTCTTATTTATCTGCACGTTCCAGGATTCTTGCTTAGTCTCTTTATTTTTCTCTTCAATTTCTGCAAATTTACTTCAGTTACTTCAAAAAAAAAAACTAAAATTTCTTACTTAAAATCCATTACTTCAATTTCCATATATTAAAGTTAACATCTGCAAAAAAAAAGGGATAAAAAATGTAAAAAAAAAGCAAAATTTCAAATTTTTTTCACCTTTGTTTTAGCTTTCTAAATTTTCTTTGGGTTCCAATTAGGATTCAATTTTGCTAGTTTCTGTCATCTTAGTATCACTTCTTGTTTTCCTTCCTTTGTGACATATTTTGATTGTCTTCTTGTCAAGTTGAATGTCTCTATCATTCAGATTATCTTAGTTTGGTATTTCAATTTCTCAATTTATGAAGTACAACTTGTTAAAGTAATCCAAGAGTAGAAAAGGACAAGAGTGGTGAGCTCCACAGAGGGTAAAAGCCACGTATTGAGTGTAAACACGAGTGTCATACTCCGAGTGATACACATGAGAAGAGTGTTGTGAGGTCTTTTCTTTCACAGATCATTTATGGCTAACAACGAAGAAAATCCCGATCCACAACTAACAATTTGCATCGACACACTCGCTGGCATCCTCGCAAGAATTGAACAACGTCTTGATGACATGGATTCTCGAATCAATTCGTTTTCCCCTAGTCGAAGAGTGCGGTCTGAGAATCTATTCATAATCGTTCTGTGGAGTTTGAGGAGTAGTAGACTTCGCCCAGATCCCAACGTCATGGACCACGGGATGATATTGATAGTAACCTCAATGCTATCAAGATGCACATCCTATAATTTAAAGGCTAAAGTGACCTTGAACCTTACCTGAAATGGGAACGAAAGGTGGAGCTCCTATTTTAGTGTCACAACTACTCTGATGTGAAAAAAGTAAGACTAGAAGCTGTGGAATTCTCATATTATGCCCTTGTCTGGTGGGCCGAGCTGGACAAAAAGAGAAGACGGAATAGAAAACCACCAATTCAATCTTAGGAGAAGATAAAGAAGGTCATGTGATAATGGTTTGTCCTTTCTTACTATTACAGGAGCTACATCAATGATCACTTCAAGAAAAAGCAATATTTATAAAAAAAAATTGTTAACAAAAACTGAAATTTTGAAACAAAAAGAATTTGTAACAAAGAAAGGGCCGTTGCAGTATGTCCCGTTACAAAAAAAATTTTGTAACAAAATAGAATTGTTACAATTCAAACTAATATTTTGTAAAAAATATTTTGATACAAAAACCAAAATACGTTACAAAAGTGATAACAAATTTTGATTTTCAAAATATTTTTGGTGACAAAATATTTTTTCCTATCATGAAATTTTGTTACAAAATATAACTTGATTTTGTAACATTTTTTTCTTTAGTTACAAAAGCATAATATTTATTTTTTAATAATTTTTTACTTTTTTTTAATACAAATTGCTTGCATAATTTACCAAATTATTTTTCTAATTAACTTATATATTAACTAATTTAATGAGCAAGTTGACATGTATATAATATGTAAAAGCATAGATAATTCAAATATGTTTCATTTAACTAAAATTATTTTAAAACAAAATAGCATTAGTGTCTACGTTGATTAGTTCTACAAGTTATATTTCTTACACTAGTTCAACCAAAAGTTAAAAGTCCAACATAGATTAGTGTATCTATGAGTCAAAATATTCTTGAGTCCTTTAGGTAGTATGTTGTCACCATTTTAGCACTCCTGTAAATGAGAAAAAGCGAAACAAAAAATTAGAAACAAGATATAACACCAATGATAAATTTTTCCATTAACTTTTATCTAAATTTTTTAGAAAAATTTTGGCAAAACCTCCCGTAAAACTTGGATATTTCCACCATCTACGGTTCCATAAAAAACAGCCAATTCATTACTTATTTCTCAGCTAATATACAATAATAATTTCAAGGCACAAGTTACTAGGATTGTGAATTTGGAAACAAAACAAAGGCCCTAGATAAAATTGAACATATGATATCTCACTAGTACCTAGATATAGACATGAAAAAACATATAACCATAAAGGTTTTAATTGTTCTTACTTTGGATACAAGGACTAATTCAACAAGATTTCTAAATCTAGAATAGATTGAGCAAGCAGTATTTTTCATTTCACAATATAGCCTACTATCATTCAGATAATATGAATCCCAACAGATAGCTTCATTTTTCATTTGCATACATCCTCCAAAGGTTGTAAGCCACATTTCATAATCATCAACAAATACGCAGGATTACTTATTACCTCTTAATCAAACATGTATAATCAAAATGTTTTTAAAATGCTCACTAATTCACTATTCACATATCAACATTCAGAAGAACTTACAAGAATAGCGATTAATTTGCCATCAGGGCTCCACATGGCCTGAAAGTTTTCCCCTTCCTTTTGCAAAGAATATAAATCTCTTTTGTACTTCGCCAATCTCAATCTATGCTGCACCAACAGAAAATGCAATACACTGTCAAGCTTATATTCCATCCTTTAACCCCGCCCCCCCCCCCCCCCCCCCCGAAAATAGATAAATCCTATCATAACATTATAGAAACTCTACTCCATGACACCATAAACACAATTTCAAATGTGCAAAATAACATAATGTAAACCCCAGTAACCACATTCCACAATCACCTCCATCAAAACCCAATTATACATAATAAGTTAAAATCACAATTCTCAACTAGTCTCGAGTCACTTTCACGGCAACAACAACATACCAAACAACCATTTCAACAGCCAACAGTCAATATTTTAATCATCTACCACATATAGTTACACTCAATTCAATCACAACTCCAAACACAATCTCAACCACAATCCAACATTCATGTAATCAATCAATTACTCACAGCTATTAATCTTATTCGCAATTATTCAATAAACCTTGTAGGCATTCTTAAATTAACACCATTTAATTTAAATCCCCTACCTTAATTAGCTGAATTCACTTAGATTAAACGTGACAACTCCCTTCTCTTTTAATTTCATGGCAGCAGCAAGCATGCAACCGAAACAGTAGCAATGTCAATTTCTTATGGCAATGACGATGGATGTAGCAAGACAAGGATTCGAATTGGATAAGAATAAAAAACAAACATAACTCTAGAAAATTCAAAACAAATCCAAGATTAGAATTGAATTAAAACAAGAACATGGCAATTAAAATTGACAAAACAGAGAGTGCAAATTGTTTAAACCAAGGAACAGAACAGACCTGAATCAATGTAACAGAATCAAAACCAGCAGCAGCAACCCCTGGCAGCCCTTTCCCCATACTTAAATATTAGCATGTCCTCATGCTAAGTTCATGTGAGACAAAAGAGTGAAGGAAAAATGGTAAGACTTAGGCAATGCAGTTTATCTACAAGGATGCAACTACATGCTAAATGCTTCTAACTACTTGGTTAAAGGTAAACAAATTCTCCAAGAACACACATAAACTGGATTTCACTAATTTAAATCTCAAAAATGAAGTAAAAGGATACTTGCAAGAACAAAGCTCATAAAAGCCAAAACAAAGAATCGAGCGTCAAACCCTCTCCGGACGTGTATACACTCGAATCACTCTAGTATTTGAGGGTTGATTCTCTCGGTTCTCTACTAATCTTGCTTTCTAAGGCTTGCTCTTCTTATACCAATCAACAAAATTTAATGCACCAATACACATATCAAGAGGACTTTTCGAGGGTTGTAATGGGGTTAGGGTCAAGGTAGGAATGTATTTGGTTAAGTGGATTAAAATCCAAATCCTTGATTAACCTAAACTTTCTACCTAACCTAAGACATTCCAAGTCATTACAATGCAAAACCTACTACCCATTTACTGTCTTTACACAAATTTACGCACATTTATATCTTTTGAGTATAAATCATATGCATTAGTTCAGTTATTAGCCTTGGGGCATTTTGTCCCCTTTTTATTGCTTTCTCTTTTTTTTCTTTTCCTTTCCTTATTTTTTAGTGAATTAATGCATATGAGTAATGTGCTGGATGCATGAACAAGTGCCCAAACTATTTTCATATTTTCATAAAAGAATATAAAATACCCAATTTTCTAACCAAGTATTCCCCAACTCAGTTTCCCCACACTTAATTCATGTACATCTCACTAGTCTAAGCTAACGAAGGATTCAAATTAGGGACATTTATTATTTTCTGCTTAGTTATGTGCTAAAATAAAGAATAAATGAGGTGAAACAACTCAACATTTGTTTGCAAGGGGGAATGATAGGGTAAGGCCATATGCGTATGTGAGCTATAGTAAAACAAGGCCTCAATCATATAAGTGTATGCATACATCAAACAATAGAAACATAGAATCAAGCAAGACAAAGATCACAATTTTAGAGAGAATAACACACACCAAAATAAAACATTGGTTGATAAGATGCAACCAATCAAATAGGTTTAAAATCTCACTGATTTTGTGTGTTTGAGCTCGAAAACCATGTTCCAAAAATAAATTCCTTCAAGCAATGTTCAACAAAAAGTTTTTCAAATTAGTGAAATTCTTTAAAGCAGTGTCTTGTAAAAGAATTTATCACTTCAACAAAATAGTACCTAAATGCAAGCAACTAACTACTCATGCAAGTTATCCTATCTAAGAAAAGAAAATTACAAATTGGTGTTAAGAGAGAGTTGTTACCTTCGGGAGTCAGTTACCGTTCTTCCCTCACTTAATGCTTGGCACGGTCCTCCGTGCCATTAGTGATTCACAAGGTGGGTCTGGGATCGCCACTTCCAATGGCTAAATGATGGGAGGACAGGGGCTCCTCCATGTCCATAGCTTGATCACTTGCATCGCCATCAACGGAAGTAGAGTCCAAGGTGTCAGAGTCCTCTAAGTGAGTACAATTAATGAGCTCCTTCAAGTAGTTATAGTAGTGCTCAATCTGCTCAATCCGCCGGCCTTGCCAGTCCACCTTCTCAAAGATCTCAAGTAGCAACTGGTGGTTGGATGGTGGTAGTGCATGTGGTGTTGATGATGGAGGGGCAGATGATGATGGAGCCTCCAAAGACGGGTCATCATTCAGGCTCTTGGGTGGCACTTGTAGCATGATCCACTTTCCATGGGGAACCTGTTCATCTGCTAAGGGGATTTTACTCTTTATGTCATCCGCTTCGTGTGGAATGCCAGCTGCAGATGCTAGTTCTGTGATCAAGGCTGGGAAAGGAATGTTACCAACCGTGTGAATGCAGCCCATTGCCCGGCAGAGGAGTCTAGGGATGTTAAGAGGCCGCTCAGTCAAAATGCAACATACAAGCACGGCCATGTCTCCGGTAATAGTGGACTCATGAGTGCTCGGCTAGACATAGTGGGACATGATCTGTTGCCATACACGAGCCTCATCTGTCAAAGCATTAGCTGAAAGCCCCTTTGCGTTAACCTTGCTTTGCCCAAAAACCCAAATGCTTCCGGGTTTAACAATTGCCTTTAGGATGGGGTCCCAATCAAAAGTATAACCTTCGAGGGCAATTTCTGCTTCGTGGAAGGCGTCTAACCTTTCCAGATTTGGTGGGATGCCTAACACTCGGTGAAGGGCGGCTTCTGAAATTGGGACTTGCTTCCGACGCATATAGATTGAGTCAAGGGTCAGGGAGTGGTAATTAGCATAAAATTCATCGACCTAAGACAAGTTAACTTCAATTGAATCTCGGTTTAAGAAACTCTAACGTCTCCTCTTCATTTAATCCTCCAGATATTGTCTTAAATGGTCTGGTACAAAGAAGAGGCACTCACAGTGGAGATTCCTCTCTATAATATTGGAATGAATCCTTTCACAATAAAGGTTGGTGAATCGCGCTGTATCCTTAGCGGGAATATTCTTGTCTGACTCATCAATATGGATATCCACTTTTGATTTCTTAGAAGGCTGTCGATTGGTGGTTGACTTTAGTGCTTGCCTTTTTGAAACCATTTTCTTAGAAGATTTATCCTTTCCTTTCGCGGTTGTCATACTGAAAATGAGGGAAGAGGATAATTTTAATGAACGAGTTAGGATAGTGAAGAATGCATTAATAAGATAAGTGTAGCGAAAAAAAGTAGCAAAGAATGCAAGAATACAAGCAAAATTAAAGTAAGGGTTCATTAAAACTTTTTCACAAACACGTGGTGTGCATTGTAATATTCAACAAGCAAGTTGATAAAACAAACCTATAACACTATGAAAAGAAAAAATATCCAACAGAGCAAATAGGACCAATCAATCCAATGAATTTATAAAAGTAATGAAAATTAGTGATCCAATCCCAATTGCAAACATACAATAAATTAAAAAGAAAAGAACTAAGACTAAGCAAGAAATAAGAACATAAAGTGCAACAAAAAGAAAACAAAGTGATTAGATGTAACTACATTAAAGTAAAATAGAGAAGATAATGAGGGAATAGTGAAACCTTAAATGCAAGAAGGAGTAGTGGTAAGTGGAAGCAAGAGAGAAAGAATAGGGGGGAAGAAAGAAGAGGGATAGTAGAGAGAAGAGAAAAAGGATGCTGGAGAACGGTGGTCACCGGTGGAGGTCCGCCGGAAAAAGGGGAAGGGTAGTGAAAAGGGAAGAAGAAAGAACAAAGACGGAAAGGGGGAGAAAAGAAAGGAAACAAAAGAAAGGGGGGACAGCGAAGAACTAGGTCTGCGTGTTCAGAATTTAAAAACAGATAGTGACGCGTAAGTGTCGGCCACGCGTACGAGTGGATTATGAAAGTGACGTGTACGCATCATTCACGCGTGAAAGGATGAAATGGCTGGGTGACGCGTACGCGTCAGCGAGGCATATGCGTGGGGTGGGTTGTGTGCCTGGCACGCCACCCGCAGAGTTCCAGCGCAACTCTTTGGTTTTTGTACCAGAGAGCGCCAGCATCCATATGACGCATGCGCGTCGATGACGCTTACATGTGAGCTGCTTCCTTTTTTTTTAAACATAAAAATAATTTAGAACAAAAGGGAAACATGCTTATTTGAAAATTAACAAAGACAACTAATGAAACAAATATAAGCAAATAAATAAAATAGAACTATAAAAAAGGAAGATCACACCATGGTGGGTTGCCTCCCACCTAGCACTTTTCTTTAACGTCCTTAAGTTGGACGGTCCATAGGCTCAGTCCTCTTTCTTTGCTGGATCCTTCAAGAAGAAGATCTCTAGCTCCTTGTTGTTCTTCACTTTTGCACCATGATAAAGCTTTAAACGGTGGCCATTGACTTTGAAGAAGGTAGGGCTTGAGGGGTGACTTAGGTGGACAACTCCATACGGCTCAACCTTCTCCACCATGTAGGGACCATCCCACCTTGACCTCAGTTTGCCCGGTATTAATCCCAACCTTGAGTTATAGAGAAGGACTTAATCCCCAGCTCTAAACTCTCTTCTCTTGATATTCTTATCATGTACCGCCTTCACCTTTTTTTTGTAGAGCCTTGAATTTTCATACGCTTCTAGCTGAAGGCACTCCAATTCCTCCAGTTGTAATTTTCTTTCAATCTCGGCTCCTCCCAATCCTGAGTTGCATTCCTTCACAGCCCAGTAAGCTTTGTGTTCCACTTCTACCGGAAGGTGACAAGCCTTTTTGTAGACTAGGCGGAACGGAATCATGCCGATTGGTGTCTTGTAACCTGTTCGATAAGCCCATAGCGCATCTCCAAGCCTAGAGCTCCAGTCCCTTCTATAAGGTTTAACAATCTTCTCGAGTATGCACTTGATCTCTCTATTAGACATCTCGGCTTGGCAATTTGTTTGGAGATGGTAAGCCGTCGCCACCTTGTGAATGATGCCATGTTTCTTCATCAAACCTATCATTCTTCTGTTACAAAAATAAGAGTCTTGATCACTCACGATTGCTCGTGGTGATCCAAAGCGACAAATAATATTATTCCTAACAAAAGAGACAACCACGTTAGTATCATCAGTACGGGTAGGAATTGCTTCCACCCACTTAGAAACATAATAAACAGCTAAGAGAATATATAAGAAACCATTCAAGTTTGGAAATGGACCCATGAAGTCAATAACCCAAACATAAAAAATTTCACAAAATAACATGAGTTGTTGGGGCATCTCATCCCTCTTGAATATGTTTCCAAGCCTTTGGCATTAGTGGCAAGAGTCACAGAAAAGATTAGCATCCTTAAAAAGTGTGGGCCACCAAAATCTGCAGTCTAAAATTTTTCTTGTAGTTCTTTGAGAACCAAAGTGTCCACCACTCTCAGAAGAGTGGCATGCCTCTAAAATAGATTGGATTTCGGATTGTGGAACACACCTAATTATTTGGTCAGCACCACATCTCGATAAATATGGGCCATTCCATATGTAGTACTCGGACTCGCTCTTGAGCTTATCCTTTTTATGTTTAGAAAAATTAGGAGGAAAGGTGTGACTAACCAAATAATTAGCTATGGGTGCATACCAAGGCACCACCTTGGATATTTCCTGCAAGCTATCAAGTGGAAATGCATCATTAATAGGAGTGGAGTCACTTTTAATATGTTCTAGGTGACTCAAGTGGTCTGTCATTAAATTTTGGGAACCACTCCTATCTTTGTTTTCTAAATCAAACTCTTGCAATAGCAATATCCAACAGATTAACCTTGGTTTTGACTCTTTCTTAGCTAACAAGTATTTCAAAGCCGCATGATCTGAATATACTACAACTTTGGTTCCAAGTAAATAAGCCTGAAATTTATCCAAGGCAAAAAAAATTGCTAAAAGTTCCTTTTCAGTGCTAGTATAATTAGACTGGCACCATCTAAAGTTTTAGAAGCATAAGCTATAATATAGGGATCGTTACCTTTGCGCTGAGCCAGCGTCGCTCCTACCGCATAGTTAGATGCGTCGCACATAATCTCGAACGACCTACTCCAGTCAGGGCCTCTCACAATAGGAGCTTGGGTCAAGGCAATCTTCAGCTTGTCAAATGCTTCAATGCAGTCTTCACTCAAGTCAAACTCTACGTCTTTCTGCAGCATACGAAAAAGGGGTAGTGCAACCTTACTGAAGTCCTTGATAAAACGCCGGTAGAAACTTGCATGACCAAGAAAAGAACGGACTTCTCTCACAGAAGAGGGATAAGGTAAACCAGAAATAACATCAACCTTTGCAGGATCAATAGATATACCAGTATCAGAAACAACATGGCCTAGAACAATACCTTGCTTTACCATAAAATGGCATTTTTCAAAATTAAGCACAAGGTTTGAACTAGCACATCTTTCTAATACTCTAGCAAGATTATCCAAACAAAGATCGAAAGAATCACCATATACATTAAAGTCATCTATAAATACTTCCATACAATGCTCAAGAAGATCTAAGAAGATACTCATCATGCACATTTGAAACGTAGCTGGTGTATTACATAAACCAAAAGGCATTCTCTTATATGCAAATGTTCCAAAAGGGCATGTGAAAGTAGTTTTCTCTTGGTCTTCTAGAGCAATATGGATCTGAAAATCACTAGTATAGCCATCTAAAAAGCAATAATGTGATTTACCTGACAGGTGATCAAGCATTTGATCGATGAAAGGTAGTGGATAGTGATCCTTGTGAGTAGCCAAAGTTTCCCACGGATGAGGTTGCTGTTTGGTTATATGCCTTCCCATTTTCTCTTGAGGGAAAGGCAAAGGAGTGGTTCTACACTCAACCCGAAACTGTTGTTACTAATTGGAATTTGCTTAGAAGGAAATTTTCAGACAAGTTCTTTCTACCAGAGGTCACAGATAGATTGAGAAAGGAAATTTCTTGCGTTATTCAACGTGAATCAGAAACTCTCTATGAGTATTGGGAACGCTTTAGGAATCTCCTTGATTCTGCCCCCATCACATGATTGACCAGTTGGTGTTAATTAGTTACTTCTTCCAAGGCATGAAGCCTCGTGATAAAACCCTCTTGGACGCTGCGAGTAATGGCTCTTTGACAAAGTACAAGATGGCAACGGAAGTGTGGCAACTTATCACCGATTTACCCGAGTCTACCCAACATGCAAGGCAAAGGAATAATCATCCCAAGGCTATTGCGGAAGTTTCTTCTAGTAATGAGACCGCCGCTCTCACCAAGACTTTGGGAGAGATGACCAATATACTCAAGTAACTCCAGCTCAATCAACAACAACCTCCACCCCCTCCACAATAACAATGTCAATAATTTGTCCCTCAGAGAGTATGTAGGATTTGCGCTTGCTATTCTCACTATACTGATGAATGTCCACAACTCCAAGAGGACAACACCTTGGCAGCTACCAATGCTTATTACAACCGTCCGACAAGGCGGTAACTACAATCAAGGTTGGCAAGATAATCTCAACCAAGGATGGAGAGACAACTACAACCAAGGAGGCAGAGACAATGGTGAAAATCAAAGGTGGAACAATAACTACCAACAAAAGCAATATCAGCAAAATCCTTCCTACCAACAGCAAAACCAAGTCCAAAGATACCAACCACCTCAACTCAACCAACCACAAGTTTCCCAAATTACCTACCCTCCTTCTTCCTCTAACCGAGACGAAACACTCTGTTCTATTCTTCAAGGACAAAAAGAGCTTCAAACTTCACTTACCTCTAGCCTCACCGGTCTTACCTCTACTCTTCATGCTCTTATATCCCATATGGAACCATTCTCTACCTCTAATACTCAACCTTCAGACTCTAGTGCACTTCCCTCTTAACCTTTACCCAACCCCAAGGGTGGAATCAATGCCATCACTTTGAAGTCAGGCACTACATTGTAAGAGAAGAGTCCCGAGAAGCCAAGCACAAGGATAAGGTAGAAGATGTGGCAGACGAGGATAAGGTACAAAAGGTAGTTGATGAGCGGATATTTTATACGCTTTTTGGTATCATTTTCATATAGTTTTTAGTGCATTTTGTTTAGTTTTTATTAAGTTTTTATAGGTTTTAGTGTTAAATTCACATTTTTGGATTCTACTATGATTTTTTGTGTTTTTCTATAATTTCAGGTATTTTCTGGCTGAAATTGAGGAGATAGAGCAAAAGTTTGATTCAGAGACAGAGAAAGCACTGCAGATGCTGTCTGGATCTGACCTCCTTGAACTCGTAAGAGCTTTTCTGGAGCTATATAACTCCAAATGGAGCTTTCTTAATGGTTATGAAAAGGTGACTTTCAGATCTTTCTAGCAATGTATAATAGTCCATACTTTGCTTCAGATTAGAAGGCTCAAAACTAGCGTCCAACGCCAGATTCCTGCCCCCTTTCAGGAGTCCACAGTGCCCAAAGAGTAGAGACCAGCGTCCAAACGCCCAGAGAGGATCCCCTAGCCAGTGTTTCATGCTCTAGAGACCTCATAGCACATGAATCTCATCAAAGCTCAGCCCAAACACTCACCAAGTGGGCCCCAGAAGTAGATTTTAGCACTAGATAGACTGTTTTACCCTTACAAGTCATCTGTTCAGTATTTAAGACTTATTTTACATCTCTCTAAAGGGGGAGATGCACATCATTCACATAATTTTCATTTGCTACTTTGTATTTCCTATCAGTATGAGTTTATAAACCTCTTAGGTTGAGGGGAGGAGCCCCGTTGAGTCTTATGAATTAATAAAAGTATTACTATTTCTTCTTCGATCCGTGTTTAATTTATTTCTAAGATGTATACTCACTCTTTAACATGGTGAATAGGATGATCACTGACAATCAACTCTGTTCATTATATTAAGATGAATGTGCATGACAAACACCTGCGTCTACTTGGGTTCATGTGATTACGTGACTGGAAAGCGCGAACCGCCAGCTATGTTTATACATCTCTTAGACGGCTAATCCATGACTTCGTTGGAGAATTCTCGAGACATCAGTTCAGCTGATTTTTGGGGAGATTAAGGTCTCTGTGGTATAGGCTAGAACCCAAAGAAGCAGCATTCTCTTATCCAAAAGATTCGACCTTGTCTATGGCGTTTTGAGTAGGATCGCCAGGAGAATGAACTGCTAGAGCTTTAACTTTCGTCAGATTGGATGACCACAGCCAATGGCGTTCAATCTATAGTAGAGGAGATCAATGACCACGGCCCATGGCATTGATCACATACATCCTACCATTGAAGAAATCACTCACAAGTAAAGAAGAAAGTAATACCAGAGTTAATCCAGAAAGACAAAGCAACTCCAATCCTCAACTATATTCCTATTACTGATTCTAATAATCCTAATATAATTTCGTATCCAACAACCTTTTGATTTTGCCTTACTAAGACCTGCAGGATAACCATAGCTTGCTTCAAACTACAATCGTCGTGGGATCCATCTTGACTCGCTCAGGTATTACTTGGATGACCCAGTGCACTTGCTGGTACAGCTGTACAGAGTGTGGGAATTTGTGCACCAGCAGTTGAATAAGAAGAATTCGCTCAACCAAGGGATGGAGTTTCTAAAGAAGACAATGTTTTGAAAGAGGCCATTCCCATTCTTTTTCCACACAAAGCTAAAAGGACTAAAAAAAATGGAGCTAGATCCCAAGATGGTGGATAACTTCAAGAAGGTTGAGGTAACTATTCCCCTTTTTGATGCTATTCATCAGGTTCCTGAATATGCTAAGTTTCTAAAGGATTTGTGCATGAATAAGGAAAATGTAACACCCTAATTACCCTAAGCCTTACCTCGCGTCATAAAGCAAAGATTAATCAAAGGTTACGACAGTTCTAAGCTCATACATATAATATATAGAAAGAAATAATATATTCTAGAAGCCTGATGAAGGATATAGCTCAAAAACAGGACTTGAAAAGCGCAAAACGTACTCACGAAGTTACAAACTTATCGCACAAGGTATAGATATGACATAACAAAATAATAAAGTATAGTAGTATAAGAATCTAGCCATGACTCGCGGAGTTTAAGCTGGCTAGCTATATACAGACCATATAGAAATCTGAAAGTTAAAACAACTTATACAAGTTTTTCTCTCAAAATAATGCCTTTAGGCAAAAGTAAAATACAAAAGATGAGAGACATATACAAAATAAACAAAAGACATCCAAAACAGAATGAAGATCCTCTGCTCTATCACCACTAAGAAACTCACCAAGGCGGGTTGCGACCTGCATAAAAAAATAACAAAATATGGTATGAGAACCGGAGGTTCTCAGTATGGTAACAGTGCCTAGTGATGTAAGATATAAGACCCCGGGATGCCAAAGGCAATCCTAGAACTTCATATCCATCACAGATTCATCTTAAAGCATAACTAAAACAGTAATGCATAACTTAAAACCTCAACATAATAAAAGGGTAATCTAACTTAGGAGATTTTCTAGTCTAACAGTTCTCTGCTGTCCCACAGCCTTCACCAACCTATCCTCCGTGCGATCCCATCGCCACCGCCTTTCGAACATCCTCAATCCCAGTAGAAAACACAGATAATTTCATAGCAAGTAAAACACAAGTATAAGCATATACAACATGTAAATCAAGTAGGCAATTAGGCATGTTATACAATTAGGCAAGCAATTACGAGTCGACAAAGCAAACAAACAGATAGAAGATGCACATGATGAATGCCTGTCCTATTGGCTGTGATGTCACATTGTCGGTTCAACTGCCAACCCGACACATCTCCATGGAGATGTCGCCCTTCGAAATCATCATTGGGAACCCCCGAGATATGGTGCTCGAAACACGGTCCAGGATTTTGTGCCTGCACACTCTATTGATCCGAAGGGATGCGAGCGGGATACTCTTGCCACAGACCTCTGGTGGACGAATTTGTGATTCATACTTAAATTGTTGTTCGAAATTGATTCCCTGGTAATGGCCCCAAAAACTTGGTGCTCAATACCATGATCTAACATAATTTCACAACTTCGCTCAACTAACCAGCAAGTGTATTGGGTCGTCCAAGTAATAAACCTTACGTGAGTAAGGGTCGATCCCACAGAGATTGTTGGTATGAAGCAAGCTATAGTCATCTTTTAAATCTCAGTCAGGCGGATAATAAATGGTTATGGAGTTTTCGAATAATAATAATAAATAAACTGAAAATAAAGATAAAAATACTTATGTAAATCATCGGTGGAAATTTCAGATAGGCGTATGAAGATGTTGTGCTCCTTCTGAATCTCTACTTTCCTACTGCCTTCATCCAATCCTTCTTACTCCTTTCCATGGCAAGCTGTATGTAGGGCATCACCGTTGTCAATGGCTACATCCCATCCTCTCAGTGAAAAAGGTCCAAATGCTCTGTCATGGCACGGCTAATCATCAGTCGGTTCTCGATCATGTCGGAATAGAATCCCTTGATTCTTTTGCGTTTGTCATCTTGCCCAACAATCGCGAGATTAAAGCTCGTCACAGTCATTCAATCCCGGAAATCCTACTCAGAATGCCACAGACAAGGTTTAGACTTTCCAGATTCTCATGAATGCCGCCATCAATTCTAGCTTATACCACGAAGACTCTGATCTCACGGAATGGAAGGCTCGGTTGTCAGGCGAGGGCAACCATGCGTCGTGCATCAGGAATCCAAGAGATACACACTCTAGCTTTCGCTTGTAGAACGGAAGTGGTTGTCGGGCACACGTTCATAGGGACGGATGATGATGAGTGTCACAGATCATCACATCCATCAGGTTGAAGTACGAATGGTATCTTAGAGCAGGAATAAATCAAATTGAATAGAAAATAGTAGTAATTGCATTACAACTTGAGGTACAACAGAGCTCCACACCCTTAATCTATGGTGTGTAGAGACTCCACCGTTGAAAATACATAAGTGAAGGTCCAGGCATGGCCGAATGGCCAGCCCCCAAAATATGATATGAATTCAAAAATAGGGAGAAGGACCTATGGTCAAAAGACCGAATGGTCAAAGACACCGAATACAATAGTAAAAAGTTCTATTTATACTAGACTAGCTACTAGGGTTTGCAGAAGTAAGTAATTGATGCAGAAATCCACTTCCGGGGCCCACTTGGTGTGTGCTTGGGCTGAGCTTGAACTTTACACGAGCTGAGACTTCTTTTGGAGTTGAACGCCAAGTTGTAACGTGTTTTTGGCGTTCAACTCTGGTTCGTGACGTGTTTCTGGCGTTTGACTCCAGAATGCAGCATGGAACTAGCGTTGAGCGCCAGTTTACATCGTCTAATCACAAATAAAGTATGAACTATTATATATTGATGGAAAGCTCTGGATGTCTACTTTTCAATGCCGTTGAGAGCACGCCATTTGGAGTTCTGTAGCTCCAGAAAATCTATTTCGAGTGCAGGGAGGTCAGAATCCAACAGCATCAGTAGTCCTTTGTCAGCCTTTTATCAGAGTTTTGCTCAGGTCCCTCAATTTCAGCCAGAAATTACCTGAAATCACAGAAAAACACACAAACTAATAGTAAAGTCCAGAAATGTGAATTTAGCATAAAAACTAATGAAAACATCCCTAAAAATAGCTAGATTATACTAAAAACTATCTAAAAACAATGCCAAAAAGCGTATAAATTATCCGCTCATCACAACACCAAACTTAAATTGTTGCTTGTTCCCAAGTAACTAAAAATAAATTAGGATAAAAAGAAGAGAATATACTATAAATCCCAAAATATCAATGAATGTTAATTCTAATTAGATGAGCGGGACTTGTAGTTTTTTGCTTCTGAACAGTTTTGGCATCTCACTTTCTCCTTTGAAGTTTAGAATGATTGGCATCTATAGGAACTTAGAATTTCAGATAGTGTTATTGATTCTCCTAGTTAAGTTTGTTGATTCTTGAACACAGCTACTTTTATGAGTCTTGGCTGTGGCCCTAAGCACTTTGTTTTCCAGTATTACTACCGGATACATAAATGCCACAGACACATGATTGGGTGAACCTTTTCAGATTGTGACTCAGCTTTGCTAAAGTCCCCAGTTAGAGGTGTCCAGAGCTCTTAAGCACATTCTTTTTGCTTTGGATCACGACTTTAACCACTCAGTCTCAAGCTTTTCACTTGGACCTGCATGCCACAAGCACATGGTTAGGGAAAGCTTGATTTAGCCGCTTAGGCCTGGATTTTATTTCCTTGGGCCCTCCTATCCATTGATGCTCAAAGCCTTGGATCCTTTTTACCCTTGCCTTTTGGTTTTAAGGGCTATTGGCTTTTTCTGCTTGCTTTTTCTTTTTTTTCTTTTTTCTATTTAATTTTTTTTCACTTTTTTTTCGCAAGCTTTTGCTATTCACTGCTTTTTCTTGCTTCAAGAATCAATTTTCATGATTTTTTAGATTGTCAATAACATTTCTCTTTGTTCATCATTCTTTCAAGAGCCAACAATTTTAACATTCATAAACAACAAGATCAAAAATATGCACTGTTCAAGCATTCATTCAGAAAACAAAAAGTATTGTCACCACATCAATATAATTAAACTAAATTCAAGGATAATTTTGAAATTCATGTACTTCTTGTTCTTTTGAATTAGAAACATTTTTCATTTAAGAGAGGTGAAGGATTCATGGAATTATTTATAGCCTTAAGACATAGTTACTACATACTAATTATCATGTAATAAAGACACAAACAAAGATAACATAAAGCTTAAAAATCGAAAAACAGAGAATCAAGAACAAGGAAGTTAAGGAATGAGTCCACCTTAGTGAGGGTGGTGCCTTCTTGAAGGACCAATGGTGCTTTTTGAGCTCCTCTATGTCTCTTCCTTGCCTTTGTTGCTTGATCCCTAGTGATTTTGGTGCTCCTATCCTTAGTTGCTCCCAATAATTATGTGGAGGAACATGTATCCCCTGAGGTATCTCAGGGATCTCTTGATTTGCAGTCAAATGCTCTACTACTGAGCTATGGATTCTTGAGATGAATCTCTCCATCTCCCATGACTCGGAGGTGGAAGCAATTGTCTTTCCTTTTCTCTTTTCTTTTTTTTTTTGAGGTTTCTCTGGCCTTAGGTGCCATCAATGGTTATGGAAAAGCAAAAAAAAGCTATGCTTTTACCACACCAAACTTAGAATGTTGCTCGCCCTCGAGCAAAAGAAGAAAGAATGGAAGGAAAAGAAGAAATGGAGGAGAGGGAGAGATGTGTATGGTTCGGCCATATGGGTGGGATTGGGTGGGGATGAGATGGATGGATGTGAGTGGTGAAGAGGTGATGGGGAAGAGGGATTAAGGTGATTGGTGAAGAAGAGAGAAGGTGAGTTGAGGTATGTGGGGATCCTGTGGGGTCCACAGATCCTGAGGTGTCAAGGATTTACATCCCTGCACCAATTAGGCGTGTAAAACGCCTTTGTATGCACTTCTGGCGTTTAAACGCCAGAGTGATGCTTGTTTTGGGCGTTCAACGCCCATTTGCAGCATGTTTCTGGCGTTGAACGCTAGTTCCATGCTTGTTTCTGGCGTTCAGCGCCAGCTCTCCTCAAGGTATTTTCCTGGCGTTTAAACGCCAGGATGTTGCTTGTTTCTAGCGTTCAACGCCAGATCCATGCTCTGTTCTGGCGTTGAACGCCAGCCAGATGCTCCTTACTGGCGTTTGAACGCCAGTAAGTCCTTCCTCCAGGGTGTGATTTTTCTTCTGTTGTTTTTTATTCTGTTTTTAATTTTAGTATTTTTTTCGTGACTCCACATGATCATGAACCTAACAAAACATTAAAGAACAATAAAAGAAAAATAAAAATAGTTAAAATAAAAATTGGGTTGCCTCCCAATAAGCGCTTCTTTAATGTCAATAGCTTGACAGTGGGCTCTCATGGAGCCTCACAGGTGATCAGGTCAATGTTGTAGACTCCCAACACCAAACTTAGAGTTTGAATGTGGGGATTCAATACCAAACTTAGAGTTTGGCTGTGGCCTCTCAACACCAAACTTAGAGTTTGATTGTGGGGGCTTTGTTTGACTCTGTACTGAGAGAAGCTTTTCATGCTTCCTCTCCATTGTTAAAGAAGAAGATCCTTGAGCCTTAAACACAAGGTAGTCCCCATTCAATTGAAGGACTAATTCTCCTCTGTTAACATCTATCACAGCTCCTGCTGTGGCTAGGAAAGGTCTTCTAAGGATGATGCATTCATCCTCCCCCTTCCTAGTGTCTAAGATTATGAAATCAGCAGGGATGTAAAGGCCTTTAACCTTCACTAATACGTCCTCTACTAATTCATAAGCTTGTCTTACTGACTTGTTTGCCATTTATAATTAGAGCATGGCAGGTTGTACCTCAATGATTCCCAGCTTCTCCATTACAGAGAGTGGCATAAGATTTATACCTGACCCCAGGTCACACAGAGCTTTTTCAAAGATCATGGTGCCTATGGTGCAGGGTATTACAAATTTGCCAGGATCTTGTCTCTTTTGAGGTAAAGTTTGCTGAACCCATGTATCTAGTTCACTAATGAGCAAGGAAGGTTCACCTTCCCAAGTCTCATTACCAAATAACTTGGCATTCAGCTTCATGATAGCTCCTAAATATTGAGCAACTTGCTCTCCAGTTATATTTTCATCCTCTTCAGAGGAAGAATAGTCTTTAGAGCTCATGAATGGCAGAAGGAGGTTTAATGGAATCTCTATGGTCTCTATATGAGCCTCAGATTCCCTTGGGTCCTCAATAGGGAACTCCTTCTTGCTTGAGAGACGTCCCATGAGGTCTTCCTCATTGGGATTCACGTCCTCTCCTTCCTCTCTAGGTTCGGCCATATTGATTATATCAATTGCCTTGCACTCTCTTTTTGGATTCTCTTTAGTATTGCTTGGGAGAGTACTAGGAGGAGTTTCAGTGATTTTCTTACTCAGCTGGCCCACTTGTGCCTCTAGATTTCTAATGGAGGACCTTGTTTCACTCATGAAACTTAAAGTGGCCTTAGACAGATCAGAGACTAAGTTTGCTAAGTTAGAGGTGCTCTGTTCAGAATTCTCTATCTATTGCTGAGAAGATGATGGATAAGGCTTGATACTGTTGAGCCTATTTCTTCCACCATTATTAAAGCTTTGTTGAGGCTTTTATTGATCCTTCCATGAGAAATTTGGATGATTTCTCCATGATGAATTATAAGTGTTTCCATAAGGTTCACCCATATAATTTACCTCTGCTATTGCATGGTTCTCAGGATCATAAGCTTCTTCTTCAGAAGATGCCTCTTTAGTACTGTTGGAAGCATTTTGCCATCCATTCAAACTTTGAGAAATCATGTTGACTTGCTGAGTCAACATTTTGTTCTGAGCCAATATGGCATTCAGAGCATCAATTTCAAGAACTCCCTTCCTTTGAGGCATCTCATTATTCACGGAATTTCTTTCAGAAGTGTACATGAACTGGTTATTTGCAACCATGTCAATAAGTTCTTGAGCTTCTGCAGGCGTTTTTTTTAGGTGAATGGTTCCACCTGCAAAATGGTCCAGTGACATCTTAGAGAACTCAGATAGACCATAATAGAATATATCTATCATGGTCCATTCTGAAAACATGTCAGAAGGACATCTTTTGGTCATGTGTTTGTATCTTTCCCAAGCTTCATAGAGGGATTCACCATCTTTTTGTTTGAAGGTCTGAACATCCACTCTAAGCTTGCTCAGCTTTTGAGGAGGAAAGAATTTAGCCAAGAAGGCCATGACCAGCTTATCCCAGGAGTCCAGGCTATCCTTAGGTTGAGAGTCCAACCATGCTCTAGCTTTGTCTCTTACAGTAAAAGGGAAAAATATGAGCCTGTAGACTTCAGGATCTACTCCATTAGTCTTAACAGTCTCACAAATCTGCAAGAACTCAGTTAAGAATTGGTAGGGATCTTCTAATGGATGTCCATAAAACTTGCAGTTTTGTTGCATTAGAGCAACTAATTGAGGTTTCAGCTCAAAATTGTTTGCTCCAATGGCAGGAATTGAGATGCTTCTTCCATCAAACTTGGAAGTAGGTGTAGTATAATCACCAAGCATCCTCCTTGCATTATTGTTGTTGGGTTCGGCTGCCATATCCTTTTCTTGTTCGAAAATTTCAGCAAGGTTGTCTCTGGATTGTTATAATTTAGCTTCTCTTAGTTTCCTCTTCAGAGTCCTTTCTGGTTCAGGATCAGCTTCAACAAGAATGCCTTTTTTCTTATTCCTGCTCATATGAAAGAGAAGAGAGCAGAAAAAGAAGAAGAATCCTCTATGTCACAGTAAAGAGGTTCCTTATTGTTAGTAGAGGAAGAAAGGGAATAAAGAAAGGAGAATCCAAACACAAAGGTGAGGATAGGGGCAGAGATTTGAGATGAAGACAAGTGTTAGTGAATGAATAAATAAATAAGATGAGAAACAGAAGTTTTTGAAAATAATTTTTGAAAAGGAGTTAATGATTTTCGAAAATTAAGATAAGAAATAAAATTAAAATTAAAATTTAAAACAATTAATTAATTAAAAAGAATTTTTTTGAAAAAGAGGGAGGTATTTTCGAAAATTAGAGAGAGAAAAGTTGTTAGGTGGTTTTGAAAAAGATAAGAAACAAACAAAAAGTCAAATAGTTAGAAAAAGAATTGAAAATTAATTTGAAAAGATAAGAAGATAAGAAGTTAGAAAAGATATTTTAAAATCAAATTTTTGAAAAAAATAAAATTTTGAAAAAAAATATGATATAAAAGATAAGATAAAAAGATATGATTAAAAAGATATGGTTAGAAAAGATTTAATTTTTAAAATTAAAATTAATTACTTAACTAACAAGAAACTAAAAGATAAGATTCTAGAATTTAAAGATTGAACCTTTCTTAACAAGAAAGTAACAAATTTCAAATTTTTGAACCAATCACATTACTTGTTAGTTAAGTTTCGAAAATTTTGAAATAAAATTAAGAAAAGATTTTGAAAATAATTTTTGAAATTTTCGAAAATCATAAAAGAAAAATGAAAAAGATTTGAATTTTGAAAAAGTTTTAAAAAGATAAGATTTTTAAAATTTGAAACTTTGACTTGACTTACAAGAAACAACAAATTTTAAAATTTTTTTTGACTAAGTCAACCCAAATTTTCGAAATTTTGAGAGAAAAAAGGAAAAGATATTTTTTTATTTTTGAATTTTTAATTACGAGAGAGAAAAACATTAAAAATGACTCACAACATAAAAATTATGAATCAAAACACATGATGCAAGCAAGAACACTATGAATGTCAAGATGAACACCAAGAACACTTTGAAGATCATGATGAACATCAAGAACATATTTTTGAAAATTTTTTAT